>NC_136503.1:41918854-42021354 GCF_053919585.1 Euprymna scolopes
GTATGTATGTGTGTGTGTCTGCTAAAAACTTTCGACAGACAATAAAAATTCACAGACTTGGTATCATATTGAAACTCCATCCTTCGCTCCAAAAATATCGAAAAATTGGTTAAAACGTTAATTTTTTTCACCCCGAAATCGACAATTTTTGACAGGGGGAGGGGTCAATAAAAACAGCTCTCTTGACCGGTTCTACACATGCGTCAGATGTCGTCATGACCTGATTTACTTTAAATAGTTGAAAAACCGACCAAATTTCATGTAAGTCATGTTAGATCAGTTGATTAGTGCGTTGGTTCATTATCTAAACGTTTTGGGTTCGAAATGTGGTGTGGGATGTCTTTTCTTTTTTTTTTTTCGATTTTTTAAATTTAAATATTGAACCAGTGTTATTTAAGCCATTTTTCACGTAACATTCGTTTTTCTGTTTTTATTTTTTTTTCTTCGCTTATCCACCCCTGACCACACACCCAAAAACACCCGGGTACCTACCGATTTTTTAAATTTTAATATCGAAACAGACTTATTTAAGCCATTTTGCACGTGTTCGTTTCCCTGTTTTCATTGTTCGTTTGCCTTACGTTATTTTTTGTTGTGTGTTTTTTTCGATGTTTTGATTACCCCTCCCCGCTTAATTAAAACGTTGTTTTCTTTTTTTACTTTGCTTATAACAAATAAACCTGGTCGTTTATGTCGTAATGCTCAACGACATCCGGGCGAGCACCTGTCAATTAGGTTCAGTAACTCATTCTGGCTGTCCGATTTTATTTTCAGACTTTGCCTCAAGGCTTCGGGTTCGATCGTACCCCTCCCCCAGTTTCTTTTTTATTTAACACCACACACACCTCCAAACACCCGGGCAATGCCGGGTACCCCTGCTAGTCTATATATATAAAAGCGAAAATGTATGTATGTATGTTTGTGTGTCTGCTAAAAACTTTCGATAGACATGACGAAAATTCACAAACTCAGTATTATATCGAAGCCCCATCCTTCGCTCAAAAAATATCGAAAAATTGGTCAAAAACGTTCATTTTTTCACCCCGAAATCGACAATTCTTGACGGGGGGGGGGGGGTAAAAAAAACCGGTCTTCTCATGACGGCGAGCGGTTCTACGCATGCGCCAGATGACGTCATGACCTGATTTACTTTAAATAGTTGAAAAACTGAACAAATTTCATGTACGTCACATTAAGTCAGTCGATTAGCGCATTGGCTCATTATCTAAACGTTTTGGGTTTGAATCGTGGTGTGAGATGTCTTTTTTTCTTTTTTCGATTTTTTAAATTTAAATATTGAACCAGTGTTATTCAAGCGATTTTTCACGTAACGTTCGTTTTTTTTTGTTTTTGTTTTACTTCCCTTATCCACCCCCAACCACACACCCAAAAACACCAGGGTACCCACCGATTTTTTAAATTTTAATATCGAAACAGGCTTATTTAAGCCATTTTTCACGTGTTCGTTTTCTGTTTTCATCGTTCGTTTGCCTTACGTTAGTATTTCTGCGTTTTTTTTTTTCTCGATGTTTTGATTAATTACTTAATTAAAACGTTGTTTTCTTAAACCTTCATCGTCGTCATTGTAACGCTCGACGACTTCCGGGCGCACACCTGTCAATTTGGTTCTTACTTAAATAAATTCAAACATCTTTCACTAACTCATTCTGGCTGGCCGATTTTATTTTCCAACTTCGCCTCAGGGCTTCAGGTTCAATCCTACCCCCCCCCCCTCCAGTTTCTTTTTTATTTAACACCACACACACCTACAAACACCCAGGCAACGCCAGGTACCCCCGCTAGTCTATATATATAAAAGCGAAAATGTATGTATGTATCTATGTGTGTATATTTCTGTGTCTGCTAAAAACTTTCGACAGACTGAACAAAAATTCACAAACTTGGTCCCATATGAAAGCCCCATCCTTCGCCCGACAAATATCGAAAAATTGGCCAAAAACGTTAATATTTTTCACCCTGAAATCAACACTTATCTACAGGGGCGGGGGGTCAACAAAAACCGTCCTCTCATGACGAGATCAGTTCTACATATGCGTCAGACGACGTCATAACCTGATTTAGTTTAAATATTTGAAGAACTGACACAATTTTACATATGTCGTGTTAGCTCAGTTGGTTAGAGCATTGGGTTATTATCTAAATGTTTTGGGTTCGAATTGTGGTGTGAGATGTCTTTCTTTTTTCTTTTTTTTCGATTTTTTTAAATTTTAATATTGAAGCAGGTTATTTAAGCCATTTTTCACGTAACGTTCGTTTTTCTGTTATTTTTTTTACTTCGCTTATTCTTAGATTTTCATTAACACCCCCACCCCCAACCGACCACACCCACCCAAAAACACCTGGGTACCCACCGATTTTTAAATTTGAATATCGAAATAGGCTTATTTAAGCCATTTTTCACATGTTTTTTTTTTGTTTTTTTTTGTTTTTATTTTTCAGAAGTTTTAACGTTCGTTTTTCTGTTTTCTTTTTTGTTTTTGGTTTTCAGATTTTTACATTTAACATCGTTCGTTTGCCATATGTTAGTTTTTGTGTTTTTTTTACTTCGCTTATTCTTGTTTTGATTACCCCCCCCACTTTATTTTTCAGATAAGTTTTAACATTCGTTTTACTGTTTTATTTTTTTACTTCACTTATTCTTAGGTTTTCATTAACACCCCCCATCCCCGATTGACCACACACACCTTCAAACACTCGGGCAACGCCGGGTACCCCTTCCAGCTAGTATATATATCTATATATATATATATATATATATATATATATATATATATATACACACAGACACACACACACAAATATATATTAAATTACTAGTTGTACCCGGCCACGCGTTGCATTTTGTTTGTTTATTTACTTTTATTATTTTTGCAATTTTTTTAATCAATAAAAGTTATTTTTTGTCCCCAAAAAAAGATTAATTTTTTACTATAAATTGTTAGGTGAAAGTTTTTTTTCAGGAAAACTTGCACTTTTTTTGTTTTTAAAGAAATTTGGTAGTAAACGTTTCTCTTTGAAAACGGAATTTTTATTATAAAAAGAACAGATGAATGCTTTACATGAACACTGTAAATAGTTATGTGAAAGTAGAGAAAAGTTTGATTCTTTTTTTTCAAGAGAATGTACAAATTATTTATTTTTTTAACAGATGTTCAGAAAATAAACAGAAAAATACTTCCATCATTAATTATGCAAAATAATAAATAAAATGTTGATTTAGTGTTTCAACATTATGCTTATAAATTATGATAAAACTTGCTGAGTATGCGCTGTTTTACAGTTGTTGTAAAAATGGAACGGAAACTTAAATTTCACTTCGTTTTAATCTTTCTTATTTTTTTAATTGTGCCCCCAAACGAATATAATCAAAACAGTAACATTCAACAATTGTACTTTATGTATATAAAACACAAAATATTTAAAAAAAAAAAAAAAAAGTTAATAACGAAAGGGAAATAATTCCATTTTTAAACGAAAAAGTCAGTTTGGTATATCTTTTTGTTATTTTTTACATAAGTCCAGCTTACCATTCACATTGGAAATGTCGACATTTATAGGTTGTCAGGTATGTTTACAATGAATAAACACTCCAATCTAGTAGATATATCAGAATTTTTGTAGGAATTTTTGACACCCCTATCACGAAACTGCAAATAAAATATAAAAAACTTGTAATTTCTCTTTTAAAAGTGGATTGTTTATTTTCTTTATGGATTATACTTCCAAAATAAACTATTAAAGTTGTTTTAAAAGTAATAGAAATATTTTTTTTATTTTTTAAAAAACAGTAATGAATTTTACGTACTCAATATTTTTCAATTTTTAAACTTTAAAAATCTATCAAAATTTTTCTATTGATTCTATTTTTACGATATTTTCAGGGTCAATGTGAAATTTTATCCTCTTTCCAATAAACCGAATATAATATTTAAGACAAACGTTTTTTTTTATTCACCCCCCCCCCCATTTTTAAGTGTCTATTAAAAAGTAAATAATTAATTTACTCACCAAAGTTTTATATATCACAAATTGAAGAGAAAAGGTTAATAAGTAATATATTCAAATTTAAAAAAAAAAGTAGTGTTTTTTAGAAATTTGCCTGTAAAGTTCGAAGTTTAAAACCTTTTTTTTTTCAAACCACGTTTGTTTTTTCTTTTGTTTTGTTTTTTTGTGAAACCTTGGTCCTTGCTCCTTTAATTGAAAAAGCAATTAGGGCTTCAATTACATTTTTCGAGTAGTTATAAGCTTAGAAAGACAGGGGATCGAATAATTCACGCCTCCCATTTTGAAATGTCTATTAAAAAGTAAATAATTTACTCACCAAAGTGTTATACATCACAAATTGAAGAGAAAACACAACAACGGAGTTAATATCTTTAAGAGTATATCTGAGAAAATAGACCACATACTGTCTGCACATCCCTCGGCTAACATCCACATCTGTGGTGACTTCAACATCCATAACGTGGAATGGCTGACCCATTCAAATAAGACAGACGATTAGGGGAGGTTTTGTCATGATTTTGCCATTGCTTATGACCTCACTCAGATTGTTCGCGAACCCACCCGTGTGCCCAATACACCTGGTCAATATGCAAGCCTCCTAGACCTTTTTCTCTCAACTTCCCCTGAGCTATGTTCATGTTCCGTTCATTCTCCTCTAGGATCCTCCGACCACTCCGTCGTATCAGTTAAGATAAAAACGAAATGTAAGAAGTCCCCAGACGTACCCCTTCACCGTACTGTATAGCGATACTCTATGGCTGACTGGGATAGCTTCCGTACATTCATATCTGATTTACCTCTACACTCCATGTTTAAAAAGGAAGTGTCCTCTATAGTATCAAATCTGACCGAATGGTTAATTGTAGGCATAGACCAATTCATACCATCTAAAAAATTCCAACAAAAACCTAACAGCCAGCCATGGTTCTCCCCAGAATGTGCTGCTGCTATCGCGCACAGAAATCACTTTTTCCATAGCTACCAACGTAATAGATGCACTGAGACTAAAGCTGCTTTCAGGACTGCCAGCAACCACTGTAAAAGAGTAATAAAAAATGCAAGAGAGCTATATGCCAGTCTATTAAATCCAAGGTAGCTGATCAATGGCTTGGTTCCCACCAGTTTTGGCAAATAACAAATAGGATCCTGAACAGAAGTGTGCGTTCTATCCCAACCATTATCAATGGACCAGAGGTCATCTCGTCAGCGTCAGACAAGGCCAAACTATTTGCAAAGAACTTTGCAGCTAATTCTACCCTATGCGACGAAGGTCTTCCTCCCCATACTTCCTCCTATAACACAGAACGCGCTAGGTAACATACAAATATCTGTGCATGAGGTCGCCAAGTTAATCAAGAACCTTGATTCCAGTAAAGCAACTGGCCCTGATGGCATCCCAATTATAGTGTTAAAAAAGCTTCAACCAGAACTTGCTCCCATACTTACGAAACTATTTAAGCGCTGCCTTAAGGAGAAGTGCTTTCTGACTCCCTGGAAGACCTCATCAGTTTGTCCTGTATTTAAGAATTCAGGTGATAAGTCCTCTCCCTCTCAGGACAGACCTATAAGTCTCCCGTGTGTCATGAGTAAGTTGCTGGAATCCATATTAAATAGAGAAATAGTCAACCACCTCAGCAGGAATAACCTTCTTAGTGACACACAATATGATTTCCGCTCTGCAAGATCTACTGCAGATGTGCTGACGGTTATATCCCACAGGATTAGTGAATCTCTTGACAAAGGCTTCCTTTTTAGGGCAACTGCTCTTGACATATCAAAGGCCTTCGACAAGGTATGGCATAAGGGTCTACTTCGCAAGATTTCCAGCTACAGTATAACTGGAAATGTTTTCCCTATCATTAAATCATTTCTCTCCGATAGGCTCATAAGAGTAGTGGTAGATGGACAAAAATCGGAGGCCTGCAATATAAATGCTGGAGTCCCTCAGGGGTCAATCCTGGGCCCAACTTTCTTCCTGATCTACATCAATGATCTCCCTAAACACATACTTAAGTCATTCGTTGACATCTATGCTGATGACACGACCATCTACGGCAACACATCAAAGGCTGTAAATGACAAAGTTCTCTCTGATTCTCTCTCCTCTGATCTCGAGCGCGTGGTTCAGTGGGGAAAGACGTTGCTGGTTACCTTTAATGCATCCAAAACCAAACTCATATCCTTCATCATCAACGCTCTGATCCCTATCTGGCATCAATTGTGATGGATGGCTCTCGTCTGGGTGAGGCCCCGTGTTTTGACAAGCTTCTGGGTTTGACCTTTACTCCTGATCTGAAATGGAACATGTACATCAAGTCTGTTGCCAAGGTCGCTGGAAAGATGGTGGGATCCTTCTACCGCTCCAGAAGATATCTCACTACTGATGCAATTGTCTATCTATATAAAAGCCAAGTACATTCAAGGATGGAATACTGTTGCCATATCTGGGCAGGAGCTGCTAAAAACAGCCTATCCTGCCATGACAGAGTACAAAATAGACTTTGTGGCTTAGTGGGAGATGCCCTTTTCTCTACCCTGCAACCTCTCTCCCACAGAAGAGACGTTGCGAGCCTATCTTTGTTTTATCGTTATTTCCATGGCAGGTGCTCGTCTGAACTCCAATCTCTAGTCCCCCCTCGCCAATCTTTCACGAAAAACACCCGTCTAGCTGAATCCACTGTGAAAAATTTCCCCCACTCTATATCTGTGCCTAAATCAAAACGTGGATTTCATGAACAAAGCTTCTTTCTTAGAACTGCACGCCTGTGGAACTCTGTTCCGTCTGCCTGCTTCCCACCGGACTACAACTTGAATGTCTTCAAGTCCAATGTTAACAAATTCCTAATGAACCGCCACCTTAAGTAAACACTTCATCAAATCTCCACTCTAACGTAATGTACTTGCAATAACCCTTATCCCTGAGTTTGTTCTGGGCCTTGATAAGTGGTGATCACTGTGTAAAAAATAAAAAAAAAGAAAAGGTCAATAAATAATATATTCAAATTTAAAACAAAAAAAAGAAGGTAATGTTTTTTAGAAATTTACCTATAAAGTCCGAAGTTTAAAACCTTTTTTTAAAAAAAACACGTTTGTTTTTGTTTTTTTTAATGAAACCTTGGTCCTTGCTCCTTTAATTGAAAAAAAAAAATTAGGGCTTGAGTTACATTTTTCGAGGAGTTATAAGCTTGGAAAGACGGGGTGGAATTATTCACTATTTTTCACGAAATTTCTGACACACCTACCAATCTACCCATGTTAAGAACGGCTTTCGGAATAGACACCCCTAACCTTGCCAGCATACCCGAAAAGCTATAAAAGTTGACGTGTCGAATGTGAACGATGAGTTGGACGTAATGTAAAAATGTACCGAATTTAAAAGGGAACGAAATTCAAATTTCCGTTCCATTTTTACAACAATCGTAAAGCAGAGCATTCTATGCAAATTTTACATAACTTACTGTATTAATGCTACTTTTTTAAGCAAAAAAAAAAAAATATTTAGGTTTGGCTATAAATTCCTAAACTCATTTCACCCTAAATAATTTAGGTGACTGAAATAGGAATCTAATTGAATCTTTAATTTCCTGAATAGTATGCGAGAATTCATTTTTCTTTATTATATCGAATTCATTAATATGGACTTTAGGGGCTTTTTTGTAACGTTACTGTAAAAATTATTTTTTATTGTTACAAATTACGATACTTTATTTATATAAAAAAAGCAAAAATAAATTCTTGCGATTTTTATTTACTACTGAAAACCATAACTTTAGTAAAGGTATTTTTTGTTTAAACAAAATAAAACATTTTCACTAAGAGTTAAATAAAAATAATTAGTTCATTATATTCTGCAATCATTATTTGATAAATACTGCAATTTTCATTAAAATTGGTTAATTTCCTGATTTTTGGTGAATTTTTAAGTAAAGGGAGGAGTCAAAATGTTTATACACTTTGAGCGTCGGCATTCATTTTGTCTGTACCTACCATTTTTCGATGAATATTTAATAGGAAGCGACCGCGTGTGGTTAATTTAAATTAAATTTCAATCACATGGTTACATTATCAATAATCATGTGATTAAACCCATTGAAAAGTTACCGATATTGTAAACACATTCTGTTTACATTAAGCCTGTAGTGTTTATTTTAGTGATGCAGTGTTGGCAACTGAGATTAAAAAAAAACCGCGAGATCAGGAGAAAGAAATGTCCAGAAAATCGCTAGATTTTTAACTTTTATCATCTGAAATTTTCAAAAATCGCTAATTCTCCCCCCCCCAAAAAAAACTCCATATTTTAACTTCCTACCATAAAAAAATTATAAATATAGTATATTCAATATATAAAATGTTCCGTGTTTTCTCACTATATGTTTCTGGAATTATATTGAAGCGGTTTGCTCCCCAGAAGGCTTACATATTTTATCAGCTAGTTTTACCTGTTTTTTCAGAGAGGGTATTTTTTTTTTTTTTTGCAGGAAACAAATCATAAACTCAAACTTTTTATAATAAAAGTTAAATTGAAATGTACTGCGAATTAAATATCACAATAATGGTGCAACATATTTTGAAATTAGAAAAATAAAAAAACAAAAAACCTTTGTTTTAGCATGTTAAAAGTATTTAGGTTGGTAGATAATTAAATTCTACTGTATTAGTATAAGTTTTTTTTTTGCTGTTGTTTCTTGCTTTTTACAATTTTCGACTAAATACTTCTAAATTAAGCAGGGTTGTTTAGATCGTATTTTAAACTAAATTTCGGAGGTTGAAATGCCCCCCCCCCCACCTGAAATGTACTTGGAAAAATCGATTTTATAGCGAGATTTAAGAATCATTAGCTGAAAAAAGGTGAAAAACAAAACAAATAATCAATAAATAATTGTTACCAAAGGCAATAATTGCTACTTTTTTTTACTTACATAAATGAGTTTATTTTATGTTTTAAAGTATTTTCAAGCGCTTTTCTTTATTTTTTAATCTAAAATTGCGGGTGTGTGGGTGCCAAATATCTCCAGATTTTCTAGAATTCCCCGCTAGATTGCAAACGAAATCTCCAGATCTAGCAGGAAAACCACTAAATTGGAAACATTGGTCACATGACAGGAAGCGGTAATAAATAATTGTCCCTAAATAAAAAAAAATGGCCTATCGGTACAAAGAAAACCACCTATTTATCATAGAAAAATTAAGTATAATGTTATAATTAAAAAGAAATATATAAAAACACACATGGATATAGTAAACATATTATACCAAAATGTGGAAGCCATCCGTCCAGTGGTTTTTTAGACTATCAATTGCGAACGAACCAAGAGTTACATTTTTATATATATGGATTGAATTATATATGTAAATTAATGAACTGCTACATATTGAAATATATAATATATATATATTAACCTTTTTAGTATGTATATATTTGCATGTATGTTTGTATATTTGTTTGGTAGTTTGATTCAGGCTGAGCACACACACCTCTAAACACCCGGGCAACGCCGGGTATCCCCCGCTAGTCTATAATATAAATCTCACCTGTGTGTTTAAATGTATATATGTATGCCTGCTTAAAACTTAAGATAAAGGTGATGGATTTTCACGAGATTAGTACTGTTTTGAAGTTGGACCCTTTGGACGACAAATATTGAAAAATTGGCTAAAAACATTAATTCCTTCACCCTCGACTGGGCACTTTTCTACAAGGAGGGGTCGCTTTTTTGCCGATATTTTCGAAAGTCATACCCTCTTTTCAATTGACTAGCCTTAATTTAAACCTTCGCCACTTTTTTTTTTTTTTTCCATGTTCTTTTCCTCATTCGCGGATTGGAGCCTACCTACTTATTACCACTTTTTTTTTTCTTTTGCTCAACACACACCTCTAAACACTCAGGCAACGCCTTGCACCCAGACTACTTAGAGAAGAAATAGTAATGGGCCTAAAATAAAGTCCTGAGAGACATCAACATTGATAGGAAAAGAGAATATAGTGACATCATCCAAAGTTACTTGAAAATTTTGATCAGAAAGAAAAGACCTAAAAAATGTCAAGAACCTTTTTCTTTTTTTTTTTACAAAGCAGTCATCTCTTATTAAGGCCCGGAGGTCACTTGAGGATAAGGGTTAATGAGTGTATAGTAGTCAATGGGACAATATTGCAGTAATCGTTAATAGTGAAAATTTGGTAAATTGGATTACTTAAGGGGATGGCTCATCAAGAATATGTTTATGTTGGACTTGAAGACGGCCATATTGTAGTCAGCTGGAAAGCAGGCAAATGGAACAGAGTTCCACAGGCGCTGATACTATACTCCTAAAGTTTGTGCAAAAAAACAAAATGCCGCTCCATGTCAAATGCCTTCAAAATGTCAGATGCAATGCCCCCCCCCCCCGTCTGAATTATGAATAAAATGACAGATCTGCTCAGTTCCAACGGTTAAAAGATCAGCAGTTGAATGAAAACATTTCTAACTTGTCTACTTTGCTCGTAGTTTTCTACCAGGTTAAGCTGAGCTTAATGCATATTTTTCAATTTAAAAAATAAGAGACATTTTTCTGCTTCATCTTGCATTTTCAGAAACAAAATGACAGTCACAAAGAATTATCTGATAGCAATTGGAATTAAGTCGCATCGTTTTGTTTTAGATAAAATGATGAAATTGTGAAGAAAATAGCATTTTTGATGGTCTGTCACAGTTAAGTTTGAAATAATATTTTTGCTTAAATTTGAAATACAAGAGTCATTCCAAAAGTAAGGCCTCCTTTTTTTTGTTTTTAATTCAAAAGATAAAATGTTTAAGAGCTACGAAAATAGGAGCGGTACCATTAAAACGAACGACCTTTTATCCTCCAGAATTTATTTTTCTACATAGTCACCACCATTCTCAATGAACTTTTACCAGCCACTTTTGATGCTTTTGTCATTTGCATCTCTGTCGTCTGAAATCAACAAACCTATCTCCTAACTGTGCTGACATTAACAGCATCAGCTTCGTAAACGTTCAACAGGCCCCGGTGAATGTTGATTGGTTCAATTTTTTTCTACGTAGAGGAATTCAATGACGCATCTCTTCTTCTGACGTGCGTCCATGACGGGGTTGCTTTCTTAGTCTCACACCATCAATACTTGTAACAGAGATATGAAATTTTCAAGTCATGAATGCATAAGTTCAGTCATCATAACAATGCAATTTCCAATCGCCTTTGATCCATTCAGATGGAATAAATAGGAGGCATTACTTTTGGAATATCCCTTGAGGTTACTACGCTTAAGTTTGAAATAGCATTTGTGGTGTCCTGTTACTCTGAAATTTGATGTAATATTAAATATACAAATCAATAGAAAATCAATTATCTCAGAGGCTTTCTTCATCAATTGGACACACTTAAATTAGCATTTTTATTGGTCTGTCACGTGTCAGTTTGAAATAACACTTTGCTTGGTCTATACATACTTAACTCTTAAATGGCATTTTCATTAGTCTGTCATTAGTAGGGCTATGACAACAGAATATTCTTTTCATTGTTTGGACTCTTGAGCATATATCCGACACTGTTAGACACAGCCGAGTACCTGCACATCACTCTCTATAAAAGCATATAAGATATCAACGGATACACACTCGAGAGTCAAAGCAATGAAAAGAATATGCTGTTGTCCTAGCCCTAGTCATAAGTAATTTGGAATAACATTTTCTTTGGCCTGCTATGCTTAACTTGTAAATGGTATATTAGTTGATCTGTCATGCTTAGTTTTAAAATTACACTTCTTTGGTCTGTCACAGGGACGTTTGTAATAATGTTTTTATTGCTAAGACTATAAGTTGAATGGCCGCATCTTAAAAAAAGGACTCCTTGTTTTGTTATTACTGCTTGGATCATTGATGATAGTCAAGGACTTCAAAGCAATAAAAACAGAGGTACTCAAGTGCTTTTTTTTTTTCCGGAAAGGTCAAAGGTTAAACTGATCTAGAGTTTGTGCTTTTAAAAAGAGAGACACACATTAAGAAGTGGCATTTGTATCTTTGCCTGGAGGGTGGTGCAGATTTCAATAAACAACATGACCGTTCCTCTCATATATTTTTGCCTCAGAGATTTCTTTAATAGAATTTCATACGCCTACAAAATATGTGAATATTAAAATTTATTTTTGGCATATATCTTCTTGCTTATAAAGTAAAGTCAAATTTTCCTTTATTCCAACCTCCGATATAGCTTCATAAATGAATTCTGCAAATTATTATTTCCATAGCAAGTGCTCCACTGAACTCCAATCTATGATTAGCCCTTGCCAAACTTTCACAGAAAAAAAAACACTCGATTAGCTACAATCACTATATATGATTTCCCCCACTTTCTAACTATGCCTAAATTTAAACGCAGATTCCATGAACAAAGCTTTTTTCCCAGAACTGCCTGCCTGTGGAACACTGTTCCGCTGGCCTGCTTCCTGGTTAAATACAACATGGTAGCCTTCAAATCCAATGTAAACAAGTTCTTGTTGAGCCTTCTCCATAAATAATCAAATTCTACCCAATTTACTTCATTAACGATTACTACACTGCCACCTTACATTTATTAACCCTTATCCTCGAGTGTTCTTCAGGCCTTGGTAAGTGGTGACTCCCAAGTAAAAATAGAAGATAGACTTTTGTTTCATATGTGTTTTAGTTGTTGATTGCTATATTCTTCCAGAAAAAGAAGATTTAGTTTTGTTCAATTTCACCGATTTTTATATTCCGTCAGCTCAGTTGGTTCCTCTTTGCTTTGTGCTTTCCATGCAGTGGTACGAGTGACATTACTGCGGAATAAAGGGTTACTCAGCACACTGTCAAAGAAATCCATATACCATGCACTGGATAAGGCAGGCAAAGATAGAGTTGTAACCCTTGATATATCCAAAGCCTTTGACAAAGTCTAGCATGAAAAGTTTCTCATGAAAATTAAATCTTATGGTATTTCTGGATGAATACTCAACATAATGAGATCCTTCCTGGACAAAAGAAAAATTCAGGTTGTCCTCGATGGCCATACATTTAAAACAACATTAATCCCTTAATAGGAATTATTTAAGTTCCACTTTCATTTTCGGAAATTACTGAACCAATCTGACTGAAATTTTGTGTGGACCTTTGTTATAAGGTGCAGCAAACTAAGTATTATGGTATCCATTCAATGCACAGATGGGGGTTAATAGTGATTCTTATTCAATGCAAAAATGAGCACAAATTTAACTATATTCCACCATCAATTTGTCATAAAGCACTCATTCAAAGTCAACAGCCTATAATTTTTTGCCCTTTTTTAATGGGTTAAAAAGTCCAATAAAATAATAATTCTGTTCATTTATTTTAAAGTTTTTAACTTATAAGAGTCACCATCAAAGTACAAAGCTTTGCAAACCCCAAAACACATAGGACTGGTAATTATCCCCAGTATTTTTTAACATTAAGTTGAGTCAGTGACCTGTATCACACCTGTGGCACTAGTCTGTCATCTTGTTTTTTTATTCTCAGTTAAGCATGTACTCATTTATATAATTGGTTTGAGTGTTTGTTTGCTCATAAATAATTTAGGTTTTGTGCTTTAGTATTAACCCCCACTTTTTACGATATCCTCTTCATTTCGATATCCTCTTCATTTCGATATCCTCTTCATTTCGATATCCTCTTCATTTACAATATCCTCTTCATCAACCCCCACTTTTTACGATATCCTCTTCCTTTCTCAATGCCTGTTAAACCTGCAATCTTCAACATTTCTGCAGCAACACGAGAGTCTTGCAGCCATGTCCTTTTTCATCTTTCCATACCATTATTTGTCAATTCTCAGATACTACTGCAACTTCTAAATTTTCTTAGTTTCGTGAAAACTCAGTAATCAACAATCTTTCATAATAGTATTTCTTATTAACTGCAAGAGTCAGGAGATTTTGGAGTAAGCTCAGGGGATTTCTGCGATTACAAAACAGCAGAGCATTGCGGCTGTCGACTAAGAAAAGAGTGTATGCAGTGTGATGTGTGAAAATGGAACTTGATCAGTGAAGGCTGAGGACATGTGTTGCATGGAAATAAATGATATGAGAATGATACAATGGAAGCATAATGTGCATCTTAAAGACAAGCTTAGATCTGATGACCTCAGAGGAAGATAAAATTTGAACAGTATAAAGAAATGTGTGCAGAACAGATGAAATATGCATAGAGAGAAATGATATGAGAATAATATGATGGATGTGTAATGGGAGTATCAAAGACAGACTTAGATCTGATGACCTCAGAGGAAGATAAAATCTGGAGAGTGTAGGGAGATGTGTACAGAACAGGAGACGCCGATGAAAGAGGATGAGTTCTTGGGTTAATAGATATAATGTGGTGGAAATATTTGCCGATGACACCGTTCTCTATAACAGATATGAGGGGAAAACAAATGAACACATATCCAAGGAAATGGCAGAAACACTAGAGGATGACCTCCAATCCGTAGTGGAATTGGGACAAAAATGGTTGGTCACATTCAATGCTGCTAAGACTAAGCTTGTTTCCTTCAATAACTACGAGAAACCTTCTCTGCCACCAATAGCAATGGCCAAGAACACATTGCCTGAAAGTACTTTTAAACTCCTAGGCCTGACGTTTACAGGGAATATGAACTGGAATAGATACATTGAGAGCATTGCCACGGCTGCTGCAAGGAAGGTTGGCTCCCTCTACCGTGCTAGAAAACTACTTACGCCTGCCAGTATCTTATACCTCTATAAGGCAACCATTCGCCCATGTATGGAGTATTGTTGTCACATCTGGGCTGGTGCATCTGCTGCTTGTCTCTCGCTCCTGGACAGGGTTCAAAAGAGAGTCGCCAACCTGATAGGTCCTGAACTGTCATCTAGGCTTCAGCCTCTGTCCCATCGACGAGATGTTGCATCCCTCTGCCTGTTCTACAAGTACTTTAATGGTGAATGCTCTGACGAACTGCAAACACTTGTACCTCCCCGACGTAACTACCCCTGACAAACCCGACAAGCTACTAAGTCTCATCCCTTTACAGTAGAGATCCCTAGGTGCAAGAAAGCCTTTTACTCCAATAGTTTCTTCCCCAGAACTGCGGGTCTTTGGAACTCCCTTCCGGGATTCTGCTTTCCCAACTGCAATGATATGCAGAAGTTCAAGTGTAATGTTAACAAACTTCTTTCTACTCATCTCCCTTCATAATGACCCCGCTAATTAAGTCCCTGTTAGTAGCCCCCTGCTTCAAAGTGGCACTGTGCCTTGTTTGGGGTGAAAATTGAATATAAAAAAAAAAAAAAAAAAAAGTATCATCATGCCAGGTTGACCTGATAACTCCTGTACAGAGAAACCTTAGACACTTAACAGTGTCTAGTAGGCATTTAATTTCTCTCTTGTCTAGTATGTGTTCTCTCTAACGGGTTTATGTCACAATATGATTATGTATGGAAGTTAAACCTGAGAAGGATCCAGAATATATAAACACGTTTGTGTGTGTGTGTGTGTGTGTGTGTGTGTGTGTGTGTGTGTGTGTGTGTGTGCTATATTTTAATTGTTTTGCATAAGTTCCCTCGTTTCATTTTGCAAAAGACAAATTAGGTAAAGGCAAGTTCCATCATCTTCCTATCACCACTGCAAAGAACATTTTTTTCTTCCTCTGTGTAAAATCAAACAGAATTTCTTTGCAAGAACTTCCCATCTTTAAAAAATATTGCCACTAGATTACTTCTCTGCATACTAAAACATGGTCCACTTCAAGTTTAAGTATAATCTCAACAAATACTTGTTGTAAACGATCCTCTTAAGTAATCAAATTTTGAGCATTCAATTCAAGCAACTCGTTATATTGTTTGTCATCCAACTGACAATCTCATTATCCCTTATCCTCAAATGGCTTTTGGCTATGATAAGTGGTGACTCATTGATATTAAAAATGTGTTAGTATGCCATAAAACAGACCCATCACTGAATCTCATTTAAAGTAGATATTGTGATTTTTTTATATTAAATCACCCCCAAATTAATGCATGGTCAAGATCAAAGCGTAGTATCTGTTCTTTAGATGCTGCACTTCAATTTCTTGTTCTCTGTCAGTGGGGGAGAAATCCTTCACGACTGAGACAATTTTTATTTTTGTTCCTTTTCTCCACATTAAAAAACGACCCTGGTGTCTAACTCTGCCCTCGTGGGGAGACATTGTAAATAGGAACGACGCATAAAATAAACAATAATAATGCAGTCACTTATCTTAGTACTAACTTGATTCAATCTTGCTTAACTTTAGTGATTCAATGAGAATTAATGTTTCAACATGATTTAGCTAAAAACTAGTTTGATATAGATAAAACAAAAAAGTGAAAAAGTTGATCTGTTTTTTTTTTCGTTTTTTTTTTGTTTTTTTTTTTTTCGTTTTTTTTTTCGTTTTTTTTTTTTTTTGTTTTTTTCGAACAACTTTAGTGTCTGTTCGTAGACATTGTCCTTTGTTGACATTTTCCCTTGCCCCCAAGGACTGAAGCGAACACTGCGATATTTCTCCTGCTGCTTCCGTCTTACCATTGAGAATCGCAGTGAAGTAAGAAAATCTTCAGCGGCTGCAGTTTTCCAAGAACCTATTGATCTCTTAGTGTGAATATCTTGTCAATACATTTCTGTTTTCTCTTGATTACATAAGTCGCTATGTGCGTAGATTCTCAGCAAAACTTTTGTTATCTTTTACTTTGGATAACTTCATAAGACAAAGACAAAAAAAGTTTATCTTGAAACAACATCGCAATTTCTCAGTTCGTCTACAATGGTTCTCAGCAACTTGTGTTTAGACTGTTATGTCAAGGGGGAAAAAAAAGTAACATTTATTTTTCGTCTGTATTTTGCTAATATTTTTTGCCTAGGGGCTATATATAAAAGAAATCTGTTTCATAGGTATTTTTTATAGCAAACATTGACCCATGTTCTTAAAAACAAAAATCTTATTTCTATTATTTGGACTACTGTTCTTATCTTGAGTGTTACTTGCATAACGTTTCAGCCGATATAACTTTCGACCTTCTTTAGGTGTACATTGTTAAACTCTGGAACCTGCACATAATTTTGAACAGAATCCTTTATTTAATCCATGAAGGTAGCATGCTTTTGTGTTATTTTGGAGTTATACCGAATCAATGCTGACGCAACAAGAGTATGCAACCCCTGTGGATTAAAAAACGTTCAGTTCGAAATTCTGTGCAGATTCCCAAGTTTTAATTGATTTCATCGAGTTTTATATTTAATCCTGGTACATATTTTAGTTTTTATTAGTCATAAATAAAGGAAAGAGAAGGTATTATTAACTTCATAGTCAGAAGTCTTAGTACTGCCACAGAAATTACTGGGTACTAATTTAATAACAGATAGTTTTTTTTTTTTTTCAATATTCACTTGTGAAAAATAAAAAAAAAAAGGAAAAGAAGTGTTCAGTTGTCCTTTTTGCTTTCTTTCTATCCTTTCTTTTGTTGCTTTTGTTTCCCGATATTCAACTCCAAAGATAAATGAAAGAAATCAAAAGACGATTTATATATTTAATAATGCCGCCCTCTTGTACTACTTTGGATCATTCAGTTACTGTATGGCGCATGGAGACAGCGATTGTGAATTTAAACCTTGCTTAGGACTTTTTTTTCTGATTTGGTCCCGAAATTTACAATCTGAATTACAATATTAAACAAATTGTTTAATTTGACTTTTATTTGTAATTATAATTTGCATAATTTATGGCATTTACAATCTTACCAATGCCGGGTAGACCTGATAATTGGATATAATATTAAAGCACACTTAAGAAATGAAAGTCTTCCTTCATTATGCCAGAAAGACGCGTTCTTGTGGTGGATATAATTATTTTCCTTGTATACGATGGATGGCCTAATCGTTCAGTTCCAAAGTTTCAAAAAAAAAAAAATTTTTAATATTTTACAAAAAAAAAAAAAAAAAAAAGGATTGCATACACTAAGAGCGTCAAATGTAGGCCAGGAGAGGAAGACTAATTGTTAACCATTTACATGTTTTTCCCCATTTTTATACATTCTCTCCTTTTGTTTTATTCTATATCTATGTAATAAAGTAAAGACGGTGTATTTGTTGATTTTTGTTATCCACAGTTGCCTTCCTACAGATTTATTTATATTTTCATTAACGTTTCACCTGTATTTTAAGACTTTCTCAAGATGACACCAAGTTGAACAAATAAAATGCAAATACATGTGTTGGTTTCCCGTTTTACATTTTCCATGTATATATATATATATATATATATATATATATATATATATATATGCACACACATTTGTCCCAGGACGAGTAAAATTAATCAAACAGATCAGTTTTGCACCAATTTTATTTCCCTTACAAAAAATATACTAATGCTACTAAATCTTATTCTAATTTTGATCAGAATCCAATTCATGATTTCCATTCTAGTAAATGTCTCAAATTTAAGGTTTAAGCTTAAGGGGTCTTAAGAAGAAATTCAGAGAATCTTGCTTCATTGCTGTTCAATGACTATGTATCAAATTCAATACAAGTCTGAAATATTTTAATTTTCCAATGAAAGTTTGTATCCATATATGTCCCGTAAAAACCCTTTAAAATACTTCCAATATACTTTGTTGGAGCAGATAACTGCCACAAGACAGAATATACAGTAGACCGCAAGTTTTTAGATCAGAGTTATCTTCTCCTAGATGCATATCTTAATGAAGACTGGGAATGCATCTCTCCCAGTGAATTAATGTGCCCCCAGACCAACCTGGAAATTTCTACGACTTGGTGTGGTACATACAGTGCTTAGCCTTCCCAAATGGTCACCCATCTGGTACTGACCAGGCTGAACGGTGCTTAACTTTGGTGATTTGGTGAAAACCAGTGTGTCAACGTGATTGCGCCATATGGCAGACTACATACACACACACACACACACACACACACACACACACACACACACACACACACACACACACACATATATATATACTTTTTTGGTCTGAAGTGTTGTCCCTGAATTGGAACTCCACTGAAACATGTATGCACATATGTAACCAATAATATTAGTATAATAAACAGATTATATATATATTAAAATGAAGTTAATAAAGAATATATCTTTTACAAATCAAATTTATCAAGATAGACAAATCTCAGCACTGTTAAGAAGAGCAATTATATATATTAAGGAATAGATAAGGAATAAAAGTTACATATAACTTTATTATATCATCAGATCTAGAAGGAAAAAATAAGAGAGAAAAACCTCTTTAGACCATGTTATTTCGAAGCTAAATGCTTCTCATCAGAAGAGGTGCAGGGCCAGCATTGTACAAAGTATAAAATATAAACAAAAGCTGTCATAAGAACATTTAGATTGAAAATGAAAATTAAGATATATTAAAGAAGAGATAAAATACAAGAATATAAAAAAAAAACATTAAAATATAACTAGAAAGGAAGAATTGAGAATACGTGAATAGGAAGGTAAAAAAAAATATTTAAAAAATGTAAATGTAATATATAAGTAATAATAAAAATAAAGTAGGAATCATTAAGAAATAATGAGGTTCATTAAGAAAAAATGGACAATAGAAGAAAAAAGGAAAAGAAAAAATAAGAAAAAGAAGGAAAGGGAAAAGAAAAAGGAAACGCTAAAAAAACTAGTAATGAAGATAGAAAAGGTAAAAATGGGTTACAGAAATCTATATAATAAGAAAAAATGATAGGTATAATCAGTAAAGAAAAACTTTTAAAAACAGTCCAAGTAAAATCCTTAGAATGGAATTCACGAGAGAAAAAAAAAAAAAAATGGCGACTGATTAAAAATCCAAAAGGTTAATCAGCCATCAAGTCCTTTCTGCCTGATAGGTTTATAAAAGTAATTGTTGATAGATAAAAGTCTGAAACACCGTATCAACACCGACATGGCTCAAAGATTTATTCTGGGCTCAAAACTCTTTCCAAACTTCATCAGATTATTTGTGCATTGTCATCATTGAAGGAACAGGGTTTCAAGGTCAAAATCTAAATTAAGACAGACCGATTCTAGAATTGTGCGCTGGCGTCTAAAATAAACTTCATGATATATTTACAGAAATTAAATAGATTTCACATGATAATGTAATTTTTCAAAGGTTTTGAACATTATTATAATTTTTCAGGAGAATACCAAAAATAAACAAAAAATAAACGAAATTTGATTAAATTATGTCTTGTCGACTGCCTGCAACTCATCAAGAATTATTTTCAAGACTTTTGCATATCAGCGACAAAAAATAGCCTCACTTGACAAAGACAAATTCAAAAGTGGTGTCGTTTTTTCTAATCAGAATTGTAACATTGAAAATCTTATTTTCTGATGATACATGAGGTGCCTTCAATAAGTTTCCAGATTTTTTTCGTATGGGCACTTTTATTGATAGTACACATATGAAACTCTAGTCCACTTCGAAGTAATCTCCTCCGGTTGCAATGCAATTGTTGTACCGTTCCAACCACTTCTGGAAGGCCCCCATGGAAGTGCATGAGTGTGTCAATTACTCTTGTCTTTCATCTCTTCACGTGTCTCATAACGACAGCTTCTAAGGTTTTCTTTGAGCTTAGGGAATAACCAAAAGTCATAGCAGGGAGCAAGGTCTGGACTATAGGGAGGGTGAGGAACTGTTTTGATGTCCATCTTGGTCAAATAGTCTGTGACAAGGATGGAGTTGTAGACTGGTGCAATCTCGCAAACCTTCCGCATCTTTAGGTTCTTACAAATAATTGTGTGTAGTGCCCCCACACTGATATCAAACTATGCACTTATTATCTCTATAGACACACAACAATCCTTATGCATGAAAGTCTTTATTTGGCCAATCAACCTTAGTGTTCTGACTTCCTTATTCTTCTCATAATCCCTCAGAGAGTCCATGCCTCAGTTTTTGAGTGACATAAAGGATACAAGGATCTATACCTTATGTCACTCAAAAACTGATGCTCTGTTCATGCAAGATGGTCCAAAAGCAGTCTGAAGCATTCCAGATGTTTCTGTGGCATTTTTCCAAGTTTAAAACAGTTTTATTGCATATCGTTCCTCTAAAGTGTCTTCACGTCCAGATTGCATTTTTGAAATTCACTAACTGTGACAATCAGGCTTTAGTAGGGTGTATTCCAATTCCTGCTGTAGCTGTTCATTTGAACTTAAAAATCATAAAAATTGGTCAGTCATCTCATATGATGTATAGCAATAACATACTGAATTTTCAAGAATCTATGACGATTTTAAATGCCTGTATGAAAAAGTCTGGGAACTTATTGAAGGTGTCTCATATATTATTTTTAAACTTTTAAAATTACTACTATATATTGGGCATAATATAATAATTAGGGCTGTGACAACAGCATATTCTATTCATTGTTTTGACTCTTGAGTATATATCTGTTAATATCTTATGTTTTTATATAGACGGATGTGGTTCTTGGTTGATTACATGGGTCTAACTGTGTCGGATATATACCCGAGAGTCAAAAGAATGAACAGAATATTCTGTCGTCACAGCCTTAATAATAATCAATGGAGTATTGGCTCTATAATAATAAATACGAAATCTGCTTGCATTAGAATATAATTAAGATTTTCCTGCTTGTCGGTATTGTCGTTGAGAGGGTACTAGTGTGTTGAGTTCATCTGAACACTTGCCATTAAAACACTTATAAAACTGGCACAAGGATGCTGCGTTTCAGTGATGGGACAGAGGTTGGAGTTTAGTTGATAGTTCAAGACCTATTAGTGTGGCGACTTTTTTATTAACCCTGTCTTGGAGCAAAAGATTAGCGGCAGATGCACCAGCCCAGATGTGATAATAATACTCCATGCATGGGTGAAATGTGGCCTTGTAAAGATCCAGGATACTCTCAGGTGTGAGTAGCCTTTTAGCACGGTAGAGAGAGCCCACCAGCTTTAGCAATTGCCGAGGATAAGGGTTAATGGGTATACATTAATCATTTCTCTAGACTTTTAGCAATTACCTTAGATGGGTGTTTATTAGTTTTACCCTCGTGTCTGTTATAGAGCGTGGTGTCATCAGCAAATATCCCCGTCTCAAAGAAACGTTTATCTGGGAGATTATTTATGAATATCAGAAATAATAAAGGTCCAAGAATTGACCCCTGTGGCACACCATGCATACCATTCCATAATCCTCTTCACACTTGCGCACGAGGCAAAATCCTGCTTTGTATGCTTAAACATCACCCATAAGCTAAATGCTTATATGATAAGATACCAACAACAAATCTTTAACATGCACTGGTGTCCGCATGTTTCTAACCAAAGGCTTCAAAAGTACATACAACCTACTAATTCAACATAATCTGAGGTAGGCAGGCCATGTGAGCAGACTTAGCAATGACCTCTTGCCTAAACAGATACTGTTCAGTCACCCAAAGCAATGTTTCCAAAACATTGAATGACCCACGTTCAGATACCAAGGAACCATCATTGTCATATTCAGTTTAATATCGTTTTTACATTCTGGCATGTATTGGACGACTTCAAATTAATTTAATAATTTATTTATTGCGGACTATTATTCTCATCTTTCTCAGATGTTGTTTCACAACGTTTCGGCCAACTATTCCTCTGGCTTTCATCAGGTGGTAACCGCGACGGGATAGGAACTCCGAATCTCCTAACTGCATTCTCAGCAATTACTGCCATCCATAGTTATTGTCGTCTCACCATGTTTTGGCCAAGTAAGCCTCTGGCCGGCTTTGGGTAGGATTGAAACCGCTATCTTCAGACAATTCTCACCTGGAACCGTAGAGATTCGTCTAATACTCATCTCAATAATGAATTCCAATTGAATAATATATAGACTTTAAATTAGTTTTCCAAACTAACTTATCTCTGGCCAGGTCTTTATTTATCTCAAGTCCATCTGTATCACTTAATCTCATATTTTCTTTGGCCTTCTCCTTTTAACTGACCCTGCTACCGCAACTGTTCTGCATCTACTAACCAAAGAACTCTCATTCATTTTTTTTCAACGTGACCATCAAAGTCTCCTGCTCTATATACATCTTCCCCCGAGATCACCAATCTAAGCCTCTCCTTAAAACTTGAATTTCACATCCATTGTATCATATCATATCTGTCCATGCAACGCATGTCCTCAACCCTCAGTGGCTGGTTTCACTTCCATACATAATCACTCTATGTACATACACCTGATAGATTCTTCCCTTGCTCGACAGTAGTATCATTTTACTGGTTTGTTAAGTTACCTGAACTTAATCCATCCACTCTTAACTCTTATAATCATGCTAGCACCTACTCCACCGTGTGCTCCAATGGTATTAGCAAGGTAAGAAAACTTCAACCCATATTCCCTTTCCCCATATATATGCTTTTCTTCTTTGGATTACCTTCCATGTTCCACTGAATAAAACATTGAGTTTTGCTTAATAAAGCTTATTTACATCAAACGAGCATGGTTGAATGAATCAGCTGAAACATTTTGGTTCCGCCTTGGTGACGTGTTTGTGTTCTTATTTTTACTGGTTTGTTTCCATTGCATAAACTAGTTTTAAGTAAAAGTCATCAAATTATATTGATTCTAAATGTTTGATAAGATCTTGTTCATTTTAATGCTCTTTAATGAAAGATTAATTCCATAAAATAAAAAAGGCTCATAACTTCAGTTGTGTCGTCTATTTTCACACATCTTTTATTATATGAATATGTTTTTGATTGCTTTCAAGTAGATTTGATCTGGTTCCTCGCACATTAAGGTTCCAAGTGTTTCATTTTTATGAATTCTACATGGAACGAATACTGCAATCAATCTTTTATACTATAGCTAATTTAATCAACACTTGATTCCCTAGAGCTTTTTCCTATGTATTTTAATCACACAAAATATATGCTAAAATATTCCTCAGTTATAGGATTGAGTTATGTTTTGAAAAAATTTCCATTTTTATTGTTCTAACTAGCGGGAGAAGGTGTGCACCTGGCCTTGCCGAGTCATAAAATATGCTTAAATATATGTTAATCCATACAGATTTTGTATTTATAATTACACCACCAATTCTCTATTGAATGTTATATGTATAGTACTGATTTCGAAAGTTTAAAAATAATGACTTGGTTACCATAAGCTAGAATCGAAAGCAAATATTTAGCACTCAGGCCGCTTTCTCTATCATTTCAGCTAACATGACAGACAAGAAAGATTTAAAATTAAACGACTTCTATGATTGAATTTGCACATGCGTAAAACTAATAAAAAATATGTTGACAAGTTGAAATGAACATGCTTTTCAACTTGTCAACATATTTCTGTACACATTATTCATCCATCCAAACAAAGATTTTACTCTTTATAAACCATCCTTGGTGTATGATTACTATTTCCTAATATATATATATGTGTGTGTGTGTGTGTGTGTGTTTGTGTGTGTGTGTGTGTGTATATATCTATAAAAGTAAAAGTGTGTGTGTACATTTTCCTACACAATATCTCTGTCAATTTTAAGTCTACAGACTCAAAATTTGATATGCAGGGTACTGAGGTTTGGAAAAATCTTTGTAATCAGTTTTCGACCAGAAATTTGGCTGTTAAGGAGTCAAAGTTCAACGATTTGACCATTGAGAACTCTACCAAACTCCTCCGCCAATTTTGGGTCTAAACACGTGAAATTTTAGATATAGGTTCCTTGGACATGGATCTAACTTAATAACTTGATTTGAGCCCAAAACAATAAATGTTAAGGGGTCTTAATAGGGGTCAATGTTAAAAAAAATTGACCACTTTTTTTTTTTTTTTTGCTCAACATACACCTCCAAACACCCGGGCAACACCAGGCTGAGATGCTAGTGTGTGTGTGTGTATATATATATATATATATATATATATATATATATATATATATATATATATATAATATTTTTTATTTTTATATTTTCTCTTTTTTATTTGTATTTATTTTTTGCTTTTTTAATTCATATTGTATATGCATCTATCAAAACAGAGATTTTACTCGTTATGAACCATCCTCAGTGTATGATTACTATTTCCTATTAATTTCAGTATCATGTGACCAGTCGGTTAAGAGTGTATCGGTTAAATATTAACACCTACATGGGAACCCATCTCCTTTTTTATTTGTATAGATTAGCCATAAATTTCAAATAATTCCAAGTGACCTATCGCTAATTAATTTTCTATCACTTTCACCCCATTTTATTGTATGTTGTGTGACACCTTCCCGCTGTTATTTTATACATCACCTCTGCTTCTCTTTCGCTCTCTGTATCAACAGGCGAATGTAATGAGAATAGGAATGATTGGAATAGTTCATTATAAGCAAAAGGGAATATCATCACTAGTAATAATACTATTTAACCTATAACTTGAGAGAGAGGTAGCAGGTAGAAACACACTAATTGTTATTTTGTCATTTTATGGATAGACAGGGGCTATGATAAAGTACAGCAAATTAAGTATTATGGTATTCATTTGATGCACAATTAGTTATTTATAGGGATTACTCACCACAATATCACATTTACTCTAAAAGTTTTCTTGGAAACTACTGAGCCGATCTGTCTGAAATTTGGATGGATCTTTCTTATAAGGTCCAGCGAACTAGGTATTATGGCATCCTTAGGGATTAATAGACTAGTATTTAATGCAAAAATGTGCACGAATTCAACAATAGTCAACCATTAATTTGGCATGAAGCACTCATTTTAAGTTAACAAACGATGAGTTTTGCCCATTTTTAACAGGCTAAAAATGTCTAGTATATATATATATATATAATATAAAGCTGAATGTGTGTGTGTGTGTGTGCGTGTGTATCTGGTCACGAATAGGCTCCTATATGGTTGACTATTTTAAAAAACTGATTACATATAATGATAGAAGATATATCGAGACACAGGAATGGGTATGTTTGATCTGGCAGAACGGTGGTTCATTAAAATTGTGGGGTCTACGTTCGCGCCTGGTCCACAAAGTATGGAAATAAAAAATTTAAAAATTAAAAAAAAAAACGTTTACAAGTGTTTTTGATATAGATGTACATAAGAATACTTTGATAAGTATGTTTTAATTTAAATAGGGATGGTATAATAAAATTGTGAGGTCTGCGTTCACGCCTGGCCTCTATAGAATGGAAATAGGTACAAACTTGAATAAAGACTTTTCATATCTATCTGTGTAAGTATACTTTGATAATTATGTTTCAGTTTGAAGAAATATGGTATAATAAAATTATGGAATGTTCGTACGCACCTGACCTATGTCAGAAAATTTAACAAGGTTTTTTAATATAGATCCACAGAATATTGTGATAAGTGTTTCAGTGTGAACAGGTATGGTATAATAAATGATGGGGTTTATCTATTTTATTTTTATTTTCATGATATTTTGCTTTGGTTTTGATACCTCCAAATTCGAAGCTATCTCTTTACAACCCTTCCTTTTCATAACCTATCATACTTTCATAAATCAGTGTCCATTTTCTGTAGGCTGTTTTTGAACCCAGTCAACGACGGGTACTTTTGCTAGTACACATATATATATATATATATATATATAATATTATTTTATTTATTAACTATTAACATTTTTTTTATTTAAATATTTATTTAATATTTTTTTGTGTGCACAAAAATTATCCATGTTTCTGGGTATCACCCGTCGTCAACATGGCTAAACTTTTAACAATGCTGACGACGGGTGATACCAAGAAACATGTTCATGGATAACTTTTATGCAGTAAAAAATATTTAATAAATATTTAAATTTAAAAAAAATATCGAAATATTTAATAAATAAAATTAATAATAATAAAAATATATGTCCCCCAATAAAGGGTGATGCAAACAAAGGGCAGGTAACTCCCTCTACACTTAGGTAAACATAACAATTAAATACAACAGAATCGTTAATAAAAAATAAATTTTAAAAAATAGTATGTATTTTTTTATTTTTAATAATGAGCCTATTAGTTTTTTGTTGTTTTTTTTTTTTTTTAAATAGAAGCCATGCTGACTCTGGACGAGTAATGTCCTTATTTCATGATTGAAACCACCATTATTATAATCTACTGAAGCTTAAAATAGTTTATTGCTATAAGTTGTCATTGTTCTGCTTAAATCTGGATTAACGAAACAGGTTAATCCATGTTTTGGATTAGTAAGATCCATATAGCTAGCAGCAGCATTGACTGAGAGCAGATTTATCATGAGGTTCCTTTCTTTTAAATGTTGAATCTCAGCCATGAAATTATTTCGAAAGTTGCATGCTCTTCTGATTCTCTTTTCTAGTGACAAGTCAATCATTATTCTGGAGCTGTGAAAGCAACCTTAGAAGTTAGTGTCCTCAGTGATACTAGGTTAAACATAGCTGAAAGGGAAAAGATAACAAAATACCAAGGTCTTATGTATGACATAAAAAGAAACTGGAATCCTTGGAAGATCTCCATCATTCCAGTAATTATAGGAGCAACTGCCGGACTCGTGAAAAAAATTTCAAAAACTATCTGGCGAATATACCCTGTGAACCAAATACAAAAAGAGATACAAATGATTGCACTTAAAAGGACAGTTAGAAACTTAAAAAGATCCCTCGGCTGGAATGTATGAGATAGCAGGTGAATGTTTGGCATCTGGTAGGATGCCCTATCCCCAGCTAGAATGAAATAAAATTTAAAACAAAAAAGACATGGTAGCTTATTGATTATTGGATAATCAGAATTGATTTTTTTTTTTTTTATAAACTGTGCAGACAACTTGTTCTCATTGAAGTGCTTGAATTTTACTTAATCAATTTGCTAAAAGGTCATTATGTCTTTAGGTCACAAGCCCATATTTATAAGGTGTTTAAGTTATTTACAGGTTTCAGACTATTGTTCTCCGGGATCCTTTGTTCATTATATCTTTTTTTTTTTTTTTCATTTTAATATCCTATGGCATAATCTGGACATATTTATCCTCATTAGATCACTAAAGTTAAACAACATTGAGCCTAGACTTCAGCAGATGAATGACTATTTAGGAATACTAGACATTCTATGTCCTTTTCTTCTGGCTAGGATATACATCGGGAGCATATGTAAATTTGTTATTCCCTAGAAACTTTCCAGGGCGAATATCACACCAAGTATTACCAAATGCATACTCTCCAACCTTATGTCATTGTAGCCTTCCAGTGTAGAGTGTGTTTGGAGAACAGTCTGTCCTAGATATAGATATATGATTTCACACAAAATTTCTGAAAGGTTACTCATGACCTACAAAGCACCCAACATTATAAGAGGAGAATCAAGAGCAAGTGGAGTAATTCTGGAAATGGAGTAGCACCCTCTCCTACACCACAATTTTTTTTTCTTTTCTTACTCATGTTCAGTCCTAACAACGCATGTTGCCACTAGGACGTAAAGGGCTACTATTTGGGACCATGCCTAGGAAAGATTAACAAGATGCTGGTTTACATTACATTTAAACTTCTGCATATCAGTACAGTTAGGGAAGTAGACAGCAGGAAGGGAATCCCAAAGTCTAGGTATTCGAAGGAACGAACTATTAGAATAGAAAGCTTTCTAGCATTTAGGGACCTCAATAGTGAAGGAGTGAGATTTTGTTGCTAAGTAGGTTTATCTGGGATATGTATGTCAAGGGGGCACAAGTACGAGTTCATTGGAGCACATTCCATTAAAATATTTGTAAAACAGGCATAGAGATGCAACATTGTGGCAATGGGACAGGGGTTGGAGCTTAGTTGACAAAGTGGGACCTATTAGCAGCTGATAAACAGGGAGGCTTTGAGTTGCCTATTACTATGACCCTAAACATGTAGGTTCTTCTTGGTATTATTGTATATTATTTTCAAGTATATCTGGATGGTGAAGCTATTGAATTTGTTGAAAAGTTTCAGGTTAGTTTGCTCATGCCATTGGAGCATGGGGTGGTGCAGGTGTTGATGTGATAGCAAGAGTTAAGAATGGGTAGATTAAGTTCAAGTAACTTTTGCCATGACAAACCAGCAGAGTGTTATCACTGTCAAGCAAAGGAAGACTCTATCAGGCATGTGTACACAGTGCAATGATGTCTGGAAGTGAAACCTGACCAGTGTGAGCTGAGGACATGCGTTAGACATGATATAAGAATGATACAATGGCTGTGTAATGTGAGTCTTAAAGACATGTTTGGTTCTGATGACCTTAGAGGAAGATTAAATCTGAACAGTATAGGGAGATATGCGCAGAATAGCAGATTTCAATGATATGGCCAAATTGCAAAAACAGATGAAAATTTTTAGATATAAAATAGTTGAAGGAGCAGATTCAGGTCATAAAGAAAGGGTAAAAAAACATGAAATGAGAAAAATCGAGTGGAAAGATAAATTAAAACCTGGCCAGAGATAGATTAGTTTGGAAATCAATTTTAAAAACACTCATCTAGCTGAAACCACTATCAATAATTTCCCCCACTCTTTATCTGTGCCTAAAGCAAAACGTAGATTCCATTAACAAAGTTTGTTTCTTAGAACTGCACGCTTATGGGACTCTCTTCCGTTTGCCTGCTTTCCAACTGACTGCAATATGGTCTTCAAGTCCAATGTGAACAAGTTCTTGATCAGCCGTCCCCTTAAGTAATCCAATTTACCAAATTTCCACTATTAACGATTACTACGATATTTTCTCATTGACTACTGTACACTCATTAACCCTTATCCTTGAGTGGTCTCCGAGCCTTTATAAGTGGTAACTCCTTCGTAAAAAAAAAAAGAAAAACAAAAGGCGTTCGACATATAGCAGCATTCAAAGCAGATTTTAAACTAAATATGAGACTGGGTATATGCTTTCGAAATTGATGGCAGGTAGGGTCCTCAGGTGCAATGAATTATACAATATGATGGACTGGGTCATTTTTTGTTTGTTTTTCATATGTATTTTACTTGGTTTATGAAAAGTATTTGTTGAGATTGGACATAAAGACGGCCATATTGTAGCCAGCAGGAATGCAGTCTCATAATGTGTTCCACAGATGAGAATGTCTTGGAAAGAAACTCTGTTCATTGAAAGTCTGTTACATGTTCGATACACAAGAATAAGAGAAGGTTCTTTATAGTTCGGGAAGAAAGAGGAGTTCTCACTGTGAATGTCTTGCAAGTAAAAAAAAAACCCACACAGATTGGAGTTAAGTCCAGCACCTTTCATGGAAATGACAATAGAGTAGAGAGAGACTAGTAATGTCTCTTTTTGTGATAAAGGAGCTGTAGAGAAGAGACCATCCCTCACCAGATTGTAACGTCTCTTTTTGTACTCTGTGTGGTAGTCTTATAGATAAATAGGTTAGTTTGTTCATATGACATGGAAGAGATTTGAAATTGAAAGAATTGCTGCTACAATTTCAAAGCACTTAATATAGGGTCTGAAAGATTAGGGTCACTCTAACTGGTGTATTTTTTTTTTTTTTTTTTTTTTTTTTTTAGAATATTCCGGTTAAAAGCAACCTTTAAAGAATTTGGGCCGCATTAGTTTCTTAAAATATATTTTAAATAAAAATCGTTATCATCACTTGCCATAATCAATTTAAGTGCATCTCCTCTGGTCAATAAAAGACAATATCTACGGTTTCCGTTAGCGATATGTAACGGTCTTCTTTATATTCTCGGTATCAGATAGATATTTCTCTGAATGAGGGTTGCAATAGGATGCTTTTTATTATGAAGATTTCTGCTTACTGAATATATAAAGTATTAATTTCGTCCTGTATAAAAGTCAGAGATCCAAAAACCTGCAACCTTTAATAATTATTGGTCCGTAAAGATTTCTATTATTTTGAATGGACATAAAAAAAAGAAAACTGTGAAAAATGTATTGATAATGAGATGATGAATTACTTCCCTTCAATGGATATACAGGAAGTGGAGACTATTTAAGGAAGACATACTTACTGCTTAGGATGTGTACAAAGTGGAATGATAAAATTGTCACCCTAGAAAAGACACATGATTCCATTTCCGTTTGATGAAAACTGGTTTTCTTTTGTTGCAGACCATCTACTAGTTGGCCAGTTGTGTACAAATCCCCAGAGTGATAGGAGCCTTCTGAAATTGACACAATGCTCAACGAGCGAGATCGGAGATGTGCCACTGTATAACTCCTGCTCTCTACTGATCCGAGTTATGACAACAGGACCATTGCCAGCACGATCAATATGCAAATCTGGACAGTTCACTGGTTAAGGGCATGCCCAGGATGATGAAAGCAAAATTTCTGGCCATGGTTATGATCTTTGGCGTTGTTTCAAGTGAGGGCCACATCATGCCATCTCACATTCTCAAAGTCGGCTTGAAGTCAACAAAAAAGTGTACCTGGATGTGCTGAAGAGTGTGGTGATTTCCTGGTGCAATCAGGTGGCCGCAGGTAGACTCTGAGTGAGGCAGCAGGACTCAATGCCAGCCCACAAGTCCAGAGAGACCCAGGCTTGGCTTCAGAAGGAATGTTAAGACTTTGTACCCTTCTCTCATTGACCCCTGCCTTCTCCCCTGACCTGAACCAGCTGGGCTACTTCGTTTTGTCGTATGTCGAGAACGTCACCAACATGACCTCCTGATTGCCCCCATCTGCCGAGTATTTGCTGGGCTCCCACCGGCACTTGTGGAAAAGGCATGCTCCTAGTTCCAGACCCATATGAAGGTGGTGATTGAGGCTGAAGGCAGCTACATTGAATAAGTGTTAGCTCTACATAATCAAGTTATCTGAATAGATTTTTTCAATAAAAGTTTTAAAATAAAGCTACAGCGCTGTTTTCTTTAAAGCGACAACTTTATTGTTCCACCCTGTAGTATATCGACTAGTAAATGTGGAGACAGTAGGATATATTAACAACTATCTAAAAAAAAATATTGTCTTTTTAAAACCAGCCCATTTAACATATGGTTAGAGTATTCGCTATTATGCCAGGCTACCAGATCTCAATCCTTGGTTGACTAATACCAAAAGCTTAAAAAACAAAACGAGAAAAAAAAGGTACTTGATGCCTCATTGCATTATAAAGTGAGGATCAAGGATAAGTGGGGTTTTACTTGTTTACCTTGTCTTGTACCCAGGAGTGTTTTTAACCAAATTGCATGGTCACCACCTTAAAAAAATAAGATTTTTTAAGAGGAAGGTGAAAAAAAATACAAGAAAAAACATAAATATCATTTCAAAGTGATGACATTTTTATTACAAGTTCAAGGCATAGTTGTCTTGATTACAGGTTAAAAACTACTTCTTTAATGGAGTTTCTCAGCTGGTTTGTGAGCAGGCCACCATTTTATTGCCATCTTTTGGTGCCAGTAATAGACATTGTATGCCCCAAAATTATTTTGAATGTTTTTTTTCGATGGATATATAGCCTATCAATTTGTTGGTTTTGAGTTCACAGTATATATATATATATATATATATATATATATATATATATATATATATATATATATATTGTGAAAAAAAATGAATTCATATATATATATATATATATATATATATATATATATATCCATTATTTTTTTTTTTTTTACTTTGAAAAATCTTTTCCTACCATAGATTTACTCAAATTATTACTTTTTCTTTTTTTGTGACTTTTTTCTCCATTTAATTTGTTTCTTCCAGATTTTGTCGATACATATTATTTTTTTTTCTTTTCCCATTAAATTTTCACCCAATTTTTTTATCATTAATTTTTTGTCTTCATTTTAATTTATTAATTTCTTTTTTGAGAAGGCACAATTCATATCCTATCCAGTGTTAGGAAGAAATTGTTTCTCTTGTATTTTGAAGAAGTTTATTTTTATTATCTCTCTCTCTCTCATCTTCACTTTCTCTCTCTCTCTCTCTCTCTCTCTCTATATATATATATATATATATATATATATATATATATATATATATATATATATATATATATATATATTAAAAGAGGAGGAATAAAAATTATGTAGAACTTTCTTGTATCATCAGATTACTAAAGACGAAAATGAGAAGAGATTAGGAAAGAATCTTTTTAGACCATGGCATTTCGAAGAAAAATGCTCCTCACCAGAAGGGGAGAAAACCCGGCATTATTTGTATTTGTATAATGCTGCCTTTTCTTCTCTTCTGATGAGAAGCATTTAGCTTCGAAATTCAATGGCCCAAAGACGTTTCTTCCTACACTCTTCTTATTTTCATTCTTATTTATATGATAATGCAATAAAGTTCTATGTAACTTTTATCCTACATCTTTTAATTTAATTTATGAATTGCTTCGTTTAACCAGGTAGAGCTTCTATTTTGATAGGTTTGCTTAAAGAATTTTTTCATTTTCATTTATTTTATATATATATATATATATATATATATACATATATATATATATATATATATATATATATATATATATATATATATATATATATATATATATATATATATGGCATATTTTATTAAATAAAATAGACTTTTTTGTCTGTTAATTCTATTTTCAAGCCTTTCCAACTTCCGAATAACAGGCTTCACTTCAGGAAGAAAAAAAATTATAAATTGTTCAAAACCAGTTAGATTAATTTATCCCTGATAATGAATCCTGAAGGATTGGAAAGTACTCGGACTTATGATAAACATGGTGATTACATCAGCCAGTTCCCACCAGAAGTGAAGACTTATTCGGAAGTTGGAAAGGATCAAAATAGAATTAATGGACAAAAATGTCTATTTAATGAAATATGCCATAGAGAAAAAAATGCTGCCTATATATATATATATATATATATATATATATATATATATATATATTGGGTTATGATTTGTTCAAATGTTATTCAAAAGAAGAGAATGGTTAACTTTATGCGATCTAGAATTGCAGACTACAGTATAGTATGGATAGAAAGTTTACAATTTTAAAAATAAAGATAACAAAAATTAGTATTAATAATAAATTTATTGTCCTCCATTCCCGCTCATTAAAAATTATTCCAGTAAATTATGGTCATCCAATTAACTTCACATTAAAGATTTCTATTAAATATGATCAAGTACAATATGAAAAGCAGAGTGTAGGATTAGAAGCTCATATCTAATTGGCCTCTTCTTACAATATGTTGGTAACTTTTTAACAATTGTCAAGCTTAAAAATAAAAACCATCAGAAGACATATATATATATATATATATATATATATATATATATATATATATATATATATATATATATATATATATATATATAGCTGGACCTGTGTAAATTACACAACATTATTATTTCCCTCTCATCTCTGTCTGTTTTCTTCTTTTTTTTTTAATTTCATTAACAACTTATTAATAACTAGAATGTCCCTATTCGATGTTGCCCGGGATGCAGTGAAGTTGTTTTAGGTTTTAAATTTTTATTTGATTGCGCACTTTTTAAAAAATAAGCTAGACAGCTCCTATTGTATTCTTTAATTTAAAATGAGTTACCCTCTTTCCGATTTTTTTTTTCTTTTTTAGGTGATTATTTTTAAAATATTTGATATTAAAAATTGTCTGCTTGTTTGTATGTTCAGCTAAAACATAAAAAGTACACACACACAAAAAAAAAGTCCGTATTTTTTTTTTTTTTAATTAGTGTAAACCCAGAAAAATAGTATCTAAAATTTAGAAATGATTTATTCTTTGGGGGGTGGGGTGGGGGGTCAAATGAGCATTTGTATCAATGAATGTTATGAAGGATTAAACACGATTTTTAATGTTATACATTAATACAGCCTGTCAGATGAATCAGCATTTTCTTGAATTGAAAGATACTAACTTTGGATTTAATTTATCATTTCTTTTCTATTGTCGTTTCTGTACAAAGAAAGGAAGGTTGGAGAAACTTTTAGTAGTGCTTCTTAGTAGTGTTCTGGAGGCATCCTTAGTAGTACTTTTTAGTACTCTGCTCTGGAGGCATCCTTAATTTTATTTCGCACTTTCAGTAGCACTCTGAAGGTCTAAGTTTTATTTTTTCATTCTTCACATAAAAAAGAAAAAAGATAATCTTTCCTCGGGGAGGGAAGGTAGACTCAACACTATTTAACATATTCTATTTAGTTTTATGGCTCCAAGCAATGCTAGGTACCTGTACTAGGTGTTTTTTTTTTTGGTTCTTTTTTTTGTTTTTTTTTTGTTTTTTGTTTTTTTAAATAAATTTCAGCTATGTGCATTATACTGCTAATAACATGGTAAAACAATAACAAATGAAAATGGGCTAGTCAAAAACAAAGTTTAACTATTATCTTCAAGTGATCTTTGGGCCTTAATTAGTGGCAACTCTTTAGTACATTTTAACAAAGGTACTTAGTGAGGAGGGTTGGAGAAGCTGTTCAGTAACAGAAAAGAATGTTTACATGGTAGGGAATGTGTTAGCTTGATATCACAGGGGAGCATGATAAAATCTCATGTATTCCTTTGGCTGAGGAACACAAATGAACCATAATACTTGTCCTTAAACATTAATCCAACTAAAAGTTATCTTCTAAGTTCTTTATGGTTTCAGAGCATGTTTGTCTATAAACTTAAATCCAAGCCAGAAATTATTGTTTAATTGACATCTTAAATGTTTAAGAATCACTTTCGAATTTTAAAGGGTTACAAAACAGATGTCATATATATTTTTTAATTAATAATAATCGATAAAAATGGCTGACTTGTATTGTGAACATTTGGAAGTGGTTTTGAAGCTTTTAACTTGTAGATTAGAAAGTAAGTTCTAGCTTGAATTAAATTTTAAAGGCAATAGCACTCTAAAACCAAAAGAACAGATTCACTCTTGTAGGCAACTCTATTTTTCAAGAAAATGCCTGTGTTGTGATTTTTAAAATTCAGTAGTAATTTTGAAATCTTTAAACTATCATTTAGAAGCTAATTTTCTAGCATGAATTAAATATTGAAAGAAAAAAAAAAAACAAATGAATTTTTACATGCGACCTTGTCATAGCAAAGGACCAGGAACCTAATATATGCCTTATCCAAAGTGCTGACAGCCCATGCTAGTCTGCCGATTTTCAGTGTCTTTTATTTATATTTTATTTTTAAAATGGCTACAAGTGAAAACTATAGGAAATCAGCAGAAATTCATGATACCTTTTTTTCTCCTGGCAAATTTGAATTTTCTTGTTTCAATTGAAGAAAATAGAACAAAATTTTGCATTTTAGGTTTGGAAGACAATTGTTTTGTTTGCATTTTTGAAGAATTCCAACCAGAAGAATGAAAGACAACTCAAAGTTCCTAAAGTTTATAACATTTAATGATTATTTCAATTTCAATGCCTCCGTTCAATCTTGCTGCACATGTAATTGTGTGGCAAGAGCTGCACAATCCCCCACCACACCTCTCCTCCTGAATTGGCACTGATTGAGTCCAGTGGCAAGGAGAATTTAGGATGACTGGAAACAATGCCGAGATAAGCAGAGAGCACATACAGCACCTGAAAGTCTCAAATGGTCACCCATCTGGTACTGGCCAGGCTCATCGTTGCTTAACTTCAGTGGTCTGACAGGAACCGGTGTGTCAAACATGATTATGCCGCATCGCAATTTCAATTATGAAAGTTTAATTTTATAAACTAAAAGTTTTTTCTTTAAAAAAAAGTTTGTACATTTTCATATAATGATCGCTTTCATTCATTTCAGAATTTTCTTTTCTTAGATTGTTTATTAGAAAATTCATTTAAAAAGGAAAGTCATGCATTTTCATATAAATACAAAAAAAATCACTGTTGTAATTTATTTCGAAATTTAAATTATTTTATAAAAGTAAAAAAAAAAATATTTGAATTCAATGAAAGTCCAGATAATTAATGTTTTATTTCGTGTTATTGTGTTAATTTAGTGTTTTGCTTTTACCATAACTCTTTGAATTGTCTCCCCTTGTTTCAAGTGTAATTTTTCAAAAATTGGAAAAAAAAAAAAAAAAAAATGTCCTCCAAACTTAATATGTGCAAATGTCACAAAAGACACTGGGATATCTGTTTAGTTTGTCTTTCATGTTTTTTTCTTCAAACTTTAATTTGTTTTTATCCTTGTTTTTGAATCTTACCATTATGTCTAACATAAACAAGAGCACAATCCACTCATGGATTTGTTTGTGCTTCCAAACAATGAAGCATTTTGTTCATATATCAAACTAAATTCTGGTAAATAGCTATGTAGTTCCCGATTTTGTGTTTAACTTTGCCTTTTTGGGGAGGCAAGTAAATAGAAATAGCTATGTGGTTACAGAATGGTAGGAGTAAAACGAAATCTGTATCAGAGAGAGAGAAAAAAAAACATTGTTTATTTTTCTCCCTAATATTTATTGATATCCCATAATGCTTTGCAAAATCTTTCTGGGTATAGAAAAAAAAGAAGAAAAAAGATATTTTAATATTTTGTTTTTCTTCTTCTCATATTTGTTTTGCTGGAATTGAATTCAAGACATTAGGCGGCAAATTCCTTGACTTCTAAATTGGAAACTTGCTTTTCTTTACCATTTTTTTTTTTTTTTTTTTTTTTTTTGAATCGATTAATTTATTTCATCTAAAATCTTTATTGGATTTTTTTAAATCTCAATCTGTTCCTTATTGCATTTATTTTTCTTTTTATGCCAATCTGATTTTTTTTTTGTTTTTTTTTTTAACTTGCTTAATCTTAAGACGCACATGAATAAACTACATTCTCAATAGAAAGAATTTAATGTCTTTCTGAATGTGTCAAGGACAGAGGTCCTCAAGCATGTTAGTCTGTCAAAATTGATTGGAATTGTGGGTTTTGTTTTTTATCAACCCATTTTTATTTTTTTAAATAATGAATATCTATGAACCTATTGAAAGGTAGAATATAACTAAAATAAATATAAACTAATTGTAAAATATTTAGACATTAAATCAATGTTTTTTAGTATGGATGAGTCACTTCTTATCAAGGCCCAAAGGCTACTCAAGTTTTAATTTTTTTTTTTTTTTTTTTTTTTTTTTTTAATTATATTCTTTGCTTGAGAAGTGTAAAATGCATCTTGTAAATGCCCTGGGGTAAGTTGTCATTGATGAACTGGTTTCGTCGTATACTACAGGTTTTAAATCATCTAACCTGTTCGTCTAACAAACCAAGCATTTTTCAAATCAAAATGCTCTCTCTTCGAATGTGATGCATCGTGTATACAATTCATCGAACATTAGAGTAAACTATAGCATGATTAGCGAATTTGGAAATGTTGTAAAATAGATATTATATTTGGGAATTTTTAAGATGAAGATTGATACTTTGGATTACCATTCTCATTTTAGTTATTTTCACAATCTTTTGGCCAATGCAATCTACGACCTTCTTCGAATGTATCTTATATATGAAAATCAATTTCAAAGTTGGAACCAGGCTGAATCAAGACTGCAAACCGTGTGTGTGCTCAACACCCAATATACTTTCAGATAGTAATAATCGTATAAAATAAATCTCACCTGTCTGTTTAAATGTATGTATGTATGTTTGTATGTCTGCCTAAAACTTTTGACAGAGGCGACAGATTTTCATGAGATCAGTATTGTTTTGAAGCTCGACCCTTCGGATGACAAATATTGAAAAATTGGCTAAAAACATTTCCTTCATCCTCAACTGGGCATGTTTCGACAGGAAGGAGTCGTTTTTTTATTTAGCCGATATTTTCGAAAGTTATCCCCCTCGTTTCGATTGACTAGCCTTATTTTAAACCTTCGCCACTTCCGGTTTGGCAATGGTCGCAATGGCAAAGACGTCACATTTTTGTATGTTTTCACATTCTTTTCCTATTTCGCGGTATGTGTTCAAGACTGCCTGCCTGCCTACTACCACTTATTTTTTTATTTATTTTTTTTTTTTTTGCTCAACACACACCTCTAAACACTCAGGGAACGCCGGGCACCAAGGCTAGTAAATAATATAAGTAATATTTATTAGTTATTAAAGTTTATATACATATATATATATATATATATACATATAAACCAGCAGAATACACATTCCAGGTTGGGTATTCAGCTAGATAATAAGATTAATTTGGACAGGAAAACAGTTTTGCAGCACTTTTATGTCTGCTTATGAAGATTTAAATCGCTATATACATACAACTAAACTTATTCCAATGTTGATTAAAATCTATTAAATAATTTTGATTCAAGAAAATGTCTAGATTTCAGGCTTAAGCTGAAATGTAAATTTGAGGAATCTCGCTTAATTGGTGCATAATAACAATAAATAAAATTTCATGCAAATCTGAAATATTTGAATTTTTCAGAAAGGAGATTGTGCCCATATTATGCTCTTTAAAACACTTTAAAATACTCCAAAGAAACTGAAATTCGAGGAATAGTATTTCATTTACAGTTACAATTGCATCAAAATCAAACGTGTTCGAATGTTCACAAAGATCTTCTAACATCTTTGCATGCAACAGAATTAAACTAAATATAGCCCACACTACTCAATCTTATTCTTAGCAATTGTTTTCTAAATTTCATAATCATCAGTTAATTAGTTTGAGAATTTAACAGTTAGCTTTATAAATCAAAGTTTTATTTTATTTTTTTTTTAAGAAAGAAAATTTGTTTCCGTAAGTCAGGTGAAAGCAGCTATTGGAAATCGGTTATATTGCAGTTATTCTTACTTTTAACATGGCTGCCATTGAAACATTATCTTAACCAAGTTAATTCTTGTTTTATAAAAATTTGGTTCAATTAATAATTTAATGACAAAACAATACCGTAATAATATATGATGAGCCGTTCCACTGAAGTTAACAAATTTACCGAATTTCCACTACTAACGATTACTATGATTCTGATACCGTACTCTTTAACCCTTGTCCTCGAGTGGCCTCTGGGCCTCGATATGTAAAAAAGAAATATAGATATATATGTATATATAGCCTAATTATTATCGTATTATTTGTTTATTACATTTTTAATCAAGTTGTTATAAAACTATGACTAATTTTATTATGATTAGGATGTTTCAATGGCAGTCATCTTAAAGCTAAAGCTTCAATATAACACAGGAATCATTTTATTTTTGATATTTAAAATATTTTTATTGTAATATATATATATATATATATATATATATATATATATATATATATATATATATATATGTATATATGTATATATATATAAATGATAGGTCATTTGGATCATCCATAACTATAATAGTCTGATTTTCATAAATAAATGTTTGTCGAGGTTATTGTTAGACTAGGTTAGTGTTCAGGATAAATAGACAGAAAAATTTCAGTTATTTGGGTCATCCATAATTAGGGTCTCCCACCTAGGGATGGTATACACTATTTTTCAAGGGCAAAGGTCAAGGTCATAGCCTATGCATACATACTCCCCTACAACTCACACCACTGGATCGATCATGACCAAACCTAACATGATGATGGTCTTTGACCTAGGGATGCTGTACACCATCTTTCAAGGTCAAGGTCATACAACATCCACTTACTGCAAGGGTGCTCGCAAAGCGGGTACTTAAGCGTACAGCAAAGTTTCATGCAAAACGCAGGTATATTTTTGCTAGTGTATGTATGTATGTATATATATATATATATATATATATATATATATATATATATATATATATATATATATCCTCTCCCTTCTTAGGTTAGGCACTGTTGTTAGTGATATGGCCTGCCACTATTTAGGATGATGCAAAGCTCTTTGTAAATAAACAAATGCAGCACTGTCTAATAATACATAAATTCATTGAGAGACGGCACCCGTCCTATGGGCAAGTGTTTATAATCTCTGACTATCAGCTAGGATTGTAGGTTTGAATGGATGCTAGTAGATGACTATAGCTTAGATAATAAAGGAAAAATGCATTTTTAGATGCACCAAGGGTCGTCTTCAGTGATGCATTGTCCTCACTGCCGATTTTAGGTTCTGCATCGCATCTGCTCAGACAGTAACCTCGATCCGACTTCGGATGTGCCAGTTCACCTCCTTGAAAGCATTTTTCCCATTTTTTCATTTTTCTTATCATTTTGTTTAAGCCAGGGATGGGGCATCCTACCAGATGCCAAACATACACCTGCTATTTTAGACACTCCAACCGAGAGATCTTTTTTCAGTTATGCATGTCAGCATGACAAAAATATTCCTTTGATTTTTTTTTTCTTTTTTTTTTTTAATAGTCGCCGACCTTTCTTTGTATTTATCAGAGAAAATTATATAGTTACATCCTATAGAAAACCCTCAATAAGTTTGCTATAAAGATCAATTTTCAACTTGAAACTCAACTAATAACTCAATATTCCGTAGACTATATGTAACGTGTGTGCATGTATTAGATGCCACGTATTTTGACAGTCGGAATGAGCAGCTTTTGTTTACATGTTCAGTTTTGTCATATTCTTTCTTCTTCATCTCCATTTTGTTTTTATATTTTCAGAAAGTCTTTTCTTTTTCTTTTTTCTTTTTTTATTTTCATCTTTTTTCTTTCAAAATGACATTTTTTTAACTAATGTGAAAGATTTATATATATATATATATATATATATATATATATATTATTTTTTTTTTTTAGAATCCTTGGAGATGGGGTTTCGTAGTTTGAGTATTTATTTTTTGCGGACTATTATCCTCATTCTTATAGTTGTTGTTGCTTCACCATGTTTCGGTCAACTCATCCTCTGGCCTTCTTTAGGTGGTTAACCGCAACAGGATAGTAATGCTGAGTCTTGTAACTGTTACTGTATTCCATAGTCGTTGTCTTACCATGTTTTGCCCAATTAATCCTCTGGCTTGTTTTTTGGGTAGGATCGAAACTAATCCTACCCAAAAGCAGGTAAGGCATGTTACATATATTTTACGGAATATGACAACAATTATGAGGATGAGGATCAACGGCTGTAACTGCAACTCTCTCTGTAAATCTGGTAAGCTTGACAGTAGTTAATCTTTATATATATATATTTTTTTTCACTGCCCACTCTTGGCAAATTTATTAAGAAATTAATTACCCCCCTCCATCCTCTCAAACTTAAAAAAAATTGTTATTATCGTTTGCATTTACTTTATTTATATATTTGAGACTGTTATTTTCATTCTGGTTGTTATTTTCACAAGGCTTTGTTGGTAACCTTCCAGACATTTGAAATAAACTCTTTTATTTAATTGGCTATAATAAACTGTTCTTATATGTTCCGTGTATGTGTTCATTTTTTTTTTTTTTTTTTTCATTTTTTTTATTTATTTTTATTTATTTATTTTTTTTACTAAGAACTGAATTTCAGCAAGTATGGTGAAAAAGCACCTGAGGAAGAGCAGAGAATACAATGGTCAAAATGTTGTTTATTTAATGTTTCCATATCGCTTAGAAATAATGTTATTGATGTTAAGGATAAAAGTGGATAGTTGAGTATGATTGATAGATTTACTTGTCTTCATGTACAGGGGTAGATGTCTGATTGGTTAGTTTAGATCATGTGACATAGAGGATGTGAAGTCATGATTATTACAGTTTAAAAGTTAGATAAAAACATAATTTAAGATTGACTAGATAAGCGTGCTTAGACTTCTTGGATTTCGCCAGAAGAAACTCAGTGTTAAGTAAAATGGATCCATGAACAAAAAATATATATATATATATATATATATATATATATATATATATAAGTAATGATTAAATTGTCTTTATCTTCTTTTATGAGTTTTATTTTCATGTCCAAAAGAAGAATCGAGAAAGTATTATCGGCCTCTGAAAAATTAACAACACTAAAAGCTTTAAAGTCAGATTTGATTCTTAAAAGTACCGCCTGAACTAATAACATTTGAAAGCCTCTTTTATTATATACCACTGAGTAGACACAATTGTGCCAAACTAAAGAATGTATAAATAAAAAAATATACATTTAAGTGGGGCTAATTTTAAGGGATTCCATTAAATTTAAAATACCTATATTTAAGTATAAAGGCTCCAATTTTTAAGATTATTTTTAATGAGTTCAGGGAAGTCCTATCAAATATGTTGTGGGAGACGCTTACTAATTAACATAGGTGGGTGAGTGAGATATATAAAAGTATCAATCACCAATACCGGGGGAGTCCGGAAACGACTGTCAAATAGGCAAGACGCTTATGCTGCCTCCAGTAAGACATGCAACACGCCACCTGCCGGAATATCTCCAACTGAAGTATATCTGAAGACATGTAAATATGTATATAACTTTTCTTCCTAATATATTATTGTATACCTTTACTTTCGTGTTCTTGTTAATTATTTGTGCAGACACAACAAAATATGAAATCAGACAATCCCTTCTGTTCATTTTTTTTTTTGTTTTTAACAAGGGTCTTAATACTAGCTTTTAAAGAATCCTCTAGTCTTGAAACACTTGGGTTTCAGTTCATACTAGTTAAAAATCATTTATGAAAATAACAGCCAATATGATGATCACTGTTCATATTATGTAAATAATACTCATCTGAAAAATATTGTGAAATATATATATTTTTTTTTTTTTACTTTTCATGTTCAGCTGAGATAGACTGGCTTTTATTATCTTTCATTGTTGGCTTCTAGTTTTCAAATCCCCAAAATAGCAAAGCATATTTATTAGTTTAGAATGGCGTAGGTAGATAATCACAATAATATTAATATATAGTTTTCTAACTCACGATGAAAACCTTTTCTATGTTCATTATTATTACTTATTTATTTATTTCATATTATTTTTACAAATTTTACCCCAATGTTTTTTAGTGGGTAGAAACAGGATTTATAATTTTAAACTTTGAAAATATTTATAAAGAAAAAAGTATATAATTTAGTAAAATTTCTGAGCCAAAAACGATGGTATATTATTCTTTAAATGGGATTTCACGTACAGTTGGAAATCACATGAAATTGCAACTGAAGAACACATTCATACATTCCTCTCCCTCCACATACATGAGGAGAGTTAGCTAAAAAAATTTCGATTTCCAACTCCCCACTAAAGAGGTAGAGAGTTTGCTGAAACATACCTGAATTGACAAAATTTGCCCACTTTCCATATCTCTTTTGTATGTGTGTGTATATACTTATGTATATACACAAACATATATATACATATATATATATACACACACACGTCTTTATATACATATAGGCACACATGTATCTAAATATATGTGTGTGTGTGTGTGTGTGTGTATATATATATATATATATTTATGATATATGATTTAAAAACTTGCAGTATACTGTATACTCTGTCCTGTGGCAGTCACCTGCACTAGCAAAGGTTAGCAGTAATACCAAAAAAAAAAAATGTGGTTGGTTCTACACAAAGCCTTCACCAGTATAAACAAATCGTCTATGTGGATTTCCGAGCAACTTAGTTGTTGTGGTGGAACCTCATACGTCAAAATCGATGGGGAGAGTCCATCTCATATATATATAAATATATATATATATATATATATATATATTAGTGTTGGGGTATTTAATCAGAATCGAGATTCAGAAAAAGCAGAATTTTATTATTTTGTGCCTCTTTTCAGATGCCAAAAACGTTTTTGTTTATTTTTTTAAAAACTTACATTTCTATTGTCAGTAATAAGGATGAGATATTTATTGATTTTAATCTATATATATATATATATATATATATATATATATATATATATATATAAGCGAAAATGTGTGTGTGTATGTATGTATTTATGTATGCTCGCTTTTTGTGTATGTCCGCAAAAGACTTTTTTCCAGGAAGCGATTGGTCAGCTCACTCCTTCTTAAAACTTTTTATATCACGTCTAAATGATAATATCTACGAGTTAAGAACGGGAGTCACCTGTCTAATTAATTTGCCCGACTTTGTAAAGCTAAATATTCCACATTTTTGGATCGCCACGTGTGAATTTGGCTTTTTCGTATAAAAGCGAAACTAATTCGAAGCTGGCAGCATTGTTCTGGTCGCGATCGCCAGGAACATCCAAAAGTAATCAGCAATTTGGACAATCCCCTTTTTATGGGGGGGGCTGGTTTCCCCCCACAACATCTTGGGAAAACACTGCCCTGCAGTAAATAAAAAAACTGCCCCGCAGTGAAAGTTGACCTCATTAAGTCATTAAGTATGGGCACCTGCCAATTCTTAATACTTAAATAAATTCAAACATATTTCTGTTACTATTTCTTGGTGGCTGCGCAGTTAACGTCGCACGTTTTTTTTTTTTTTTCACACTTTATTTTCCAACTTCGCCACAAGGCTTAGGGTTCGATTCTTCCTACTTACCTACCAAAACTTTTTGTTTTTTAACCCACCCCCCCAACACAAACACCCGGGCAATGATTTTTTATTATTCTTTTGTTTTGATTTACCCAAAAGCAAACACACCTCTAAACATCCGGGCAATGCCGGGTACCCCCACTAGTCTACCAATAAAACTAAAATCTATAGATCACCCCTGTCCCACAAGTGCATTTTTATGTTTGAAAAAAATATGCACAGATGGGTTTTTACGGTAATTTGGGAGGAAAAAAAAAAACTCTATAGTTCAGTACTTAGAGATTTTAAAAGAATCAGTATTGTTGATTGTGTTGGAATCTAAAATTTCAAACAAAATTGGTAATTGCAACAGAATCGGGGAAAATATTGTAATCGTCCCATCACTAATATATGAGGGAGGGTGATACAAAAAGTTCTAAGCCTCACTGAGAACAAACATTTTACTTTTAAAATGACTCCTGACCCTGCATAGATGGTTACTTCAGTTTTGATTTTAAGCAGTTGAACTAATCATCTACATAGAGTGAGAAGTTGTTGTACAACTAAAATGCTCTTTGTGGGTGATTTTTTTCCAACGGTGCATGTCTAATATATATATATATATATATATATATATATATATATATATATGAGCATGTTAGTCATTTCTTCTATGCATGACATAGAATTATATATATTATATAATATGTTGCATCCATAAAGGTAAATTCGGCGCTTCTACACTATTGGGACGAAATTTCGGAAATCGTAATACTGAATTTCACATGAAAACAAATGTATCTACGTATTCCCCATATTTTTAAGGTGATTATATCTAAAAATTACGGAAATCAATAAGGTACAAAATTATCTATTAAAGAAAATAAAAAATAGAATTTGATGAAAACGATCATAAGACACAGGAGTGTTCAAAAGGGAGGTAATTTTCCGTTTTGATTCAAACAAGATGTCGGCAATTTTTCACCTGCTAATACCATTAAAGTTTTGTTTAATAATTCAGTAATATTGACTGCATAATTTAGAAGCTACTATTGTAATTTATTAGACTTGATAAGAAAAAAAATCAGTTGAAACCGTTTTTTTTATCTGACAACTTCATTTATCGACTACAAAATCTCTTCCCAATTCTGAAGAAGTGCTGTAAATTCTGTGAGAAGTAGGAGAGCTCGATGTGTAGCAAAGCAAAAAATAAAAGTTAAAAAAAGAAAGACAATCAAAAATTTATTTCAACCCTGTAGATAATAAGGCATTTTCATATATATATATATATATATATATATATATATATATATATATATATATATAGATTTTTGTTATTGTTGTTTTTTCAAGCGATACATATATATATATATATATATATATATATATATATATATACTGTATTTTTGTATAGAAGAAATTACCAGTGTACTTAATGACGGATGTAAGAGCATAATTTTTTTTATTACGAATAACTCTATACATTAATTTGATCAGCCATCAATACCTGCAGTTTCATGGAAACACTAAAAATCCATCCTGTTGTGGTAAGTGTAGCCATTCTTCAGCCAATGATCTGAAAAGTGGCTATTCAGACAATGAGAGAGAGAGAGGATGAACTATCGAATAATTTAATAAAAAATTCTTAAAAATATCAATAAAATATTATAATTGTTAATTATTCTTTAATGATTTATATATTCTGTGTTTCAGTCAATAATAATCCCGGGGCACAGAATGATGAATCTAAAAACATATAGTACCCTGAGGAAGGTCTTAATTACTGAATTGTTGCTATATTAGCCGCTAAAAAATAATTATCAATTGTGATTTCATGTTTTTTATTTTTTTGGATGAGGATATTAGATACTTTGGACTACTGTTCTCATCTTGAGTGTTTTTTTTTTTTTTTCTTTTTTTTTTCACAATTTTTTGGCCAATGTAGCTTCCAATCTTCTTCAGGTTGTTGAACTCTCAAATCTTTTTGTCATTCTCAAAAATCTGCACGGGATTTCAAAAAGAACCCTTCATTTAATCCACGGGAGTAACATGCTTTCCTACCATCAGCCATGACTGGATAGAAGTCATAAGTAATTCGCAATTGTATTTTTTTTTTTTTAATATCGCCCACATTGAGGATTAAACCTTCAACTTTCAGAAGAGTGTAATTTTACAATTGAATTTCACCAAGTACTTTATCCACTATATCACAGGTCCTTGCACAATAATCTTTGGCGTAATGGATAAAGTACTTGGTAAATTGGTTCAATCTTCAGTGCGAATGACACTGAACAAAATACAATTACATAATTACTTAGGACTTCTATCCAGTTATGGCTGACGGAATGATAACATGTAACCCCCATGGATTAAATGAAGGGTTCGAAATTCTATGAAGCTTCCAGATTTCGACAAGATATACCTGAAAAAAAAAATGGGAGGTTACATCGACTGAAACGTTGTGAAAATCACACTCGGTGAGAATAGTAGTATGAATAATCCAAATAATCCGAAAGTCAGTTGTGATTTTTTTTAAAGAATATGTATACATACACCCACACATACGCAAAAACACCTGGCACCATTGGACTAGGAGGTATTATTATAAAATAAATTATTTTAAATTGTTAGGAAAAAAAAAAAAAAAAAAATTTTTCAATAAGATTAAAATTCACATGTATCAACATTTTAGAATATGAAAACTTAACTTTATGACACTTTAAAATACAGCAAAATATTAAACTTTTTTTTGTAACTGTTACTTTTTTTTTAAACTTTTAGAAAGAAAAAAAATTAAAATTTATTATTTAGCCATTTGAATAAAAGATGTTTTTTTTAATTTACTTACAGCAAATAATGTGCTGCAAAAAATACCAAAAAAATATGCATACACTGTGTTTAAATTGCATTGATAATGTAGAAAAGTTTTTCGTTTTTTTTTTGTTTTTGTTTTTTTTTTAAATTGTGTATCTCTTTTTCTGCATTGACCGTATAAAGAGAAAGAGAGCAAAAAAAAAAAAGAAAAATATTAAAAAAAAAAAAAAATGTATTGCATTTGAATGCTATTAATAGCAGTGAAAAAATGTTTCCAGACCAATTGCACTAATGAAAAAAAAAACAAACAAAAAAAACAAATATACAAGGCATGCTACATCGGAAACCGCATCACGTACATTGGACAATATTGGTCTCAAATTAGTACTTAAGAAAGTACTTATTAAAATTGTAAAAAGCACGAAAACCTTTATTAGACTTTAAAAAAAAAAATTTAATGGATGAATTGTGTTCAACTAAAAAGAAAATTTACGTAGATTTTTTATTTGCCAGATTCTTAGAATTCTACAAAAAAAAAAAAAAAAAAGGAGCAAACCAAAACTCAGCAAGATCTTAGACACATTAGTTGACCAAGTCATTTTTTTTTTTTTTTTTTTTTTTTTTTCAAAAATATTATCAAATTAGGAAGTGGTTTATACATGCTGTTCCTATTTTAATAATAGTTTGTTTCAAAATACATATTTTAGTAAATCGTTATTTAAGATCTCCAGCTTTCAACTAACATTCTTCATTAACGAATGCCACCAGTATGAAATGATTAATAAACGGAGTCATTTCTATAAAGTCTGCCAAGATCTTCTTTGAAGTATCGTCAGAAATAAAATATTATTTGAATTATTGAAATAAATTTTTTTGAATTTATCAGTAAAATTATAAAAGCAATGGAGTCTTGTTAATATCAATAAAAGTGAAATTTGTTTATATATATGTGTATATATATATATATATATATATATATATATATATATATATATATATATATATATATATACTTTAACTGTTTAGGATAGTAATAACAAAATATAAATAAGTAACACAAGGTTTTACATTTAGATAGCTCAATAGTGCAATACTAGAGCTAGGAGTAACTTTATCAGTGTCTTTTCCGTGTAATGTGGTACTTTAAGAAATATATATATATATATATATATATTGCATGCCTACAACTCTCCTACAACCCATACCACTGGACTGATCATGACTAAACCTGGCATGATGATGGTTTCCGACCTCGGGATGGTGCACACTATTTTACAAGGTCAAGGTCATAGTCTATGTATATATACTCTCCCACAACCCACACCACTGGACCAATTATGATCAAACCTGACATGACCATGGTTTCTGACCTAGGGATGGTGCACACTATTTTTCAAGATCAAGGTCAAATGTTAAGGTCGGTACCTTGCTAGTATATATATAATCAATCTCTACATTGCATTTAAAGTCTTATGATACTTCTCCAGTCACAGACTATGAACGTCTTAATCATACATTAAATCATAGAAGGGCAACCTATGATACATGTGCCAACAAGTGTTTTGCATGGTTACACATAGTGCATATTATTTTACTTATATGTTTGATAGTGTGAATAAAATAGCAATAGAGAGGAAGGATTTCAGGTAGATACAAGATTAATTTCACTTATATATGCTTTTTATTTGTTTTATGTAAGCATTAATATGTCATTACACATTCTTCAGGCAATGCTGCTTATACAAAAGTAGTCTGTCATAATGATTATAAAAACATTTACAATACTCTTGTATAAACCTCATTAAAACTTCATTGCTAGAAAATACGAACCTGGAATAATATATTAAATGAAGCTAAAAAAGATATCTTTAAAAAAGCAAACTTATCAAGACAACTTTTTTTTTTTACCTTCCTATTCACATATGTTTATTCCCTTCTGTATAGATATTTTTGTTTCTTATATCTTTGTATTTTTATATTTCATTTCTTAATATCTCCGCCTTTCATTTCTAGTCTAAATGTTTTTAAGTCAGCTTTTCTTTATATTTTATATTGTGTATAATGCTGACTCTTCTACTCTTCTGATGAGAAGCATTTAGCTTCGAAATGCCATGACCTGAAGAAGTTTTTCCCTCCTTTTTATCTTTTTATTACTTTATTGAACTGATAAAATAAATTTGTAACTTTTGTTCTTAATTTAATACATATACATATATATATGCACTTAATTTAATACATATACATATATATATATATATATATATATATATATATATATATATATATATATATATATATATATATATGCACACTATTTCTATTTGTTTTTACTTAAGCAGTAATATGTTGCTAAACATTCATGAGCATGTTTCGGTCAGCTAGTTACTAGCAACTAGAGACCTCTTCAAGCGATACAGCTTATACGAAAGTAAAGATCAGATCAAATCAACACGTTACCATAGGTTTCAAGCAGATTCAGATTGAAAATAAAATAACTGTGTTTACACATATAATTGAACAAGTTGCTTAATTGACTCAATCGTCAATTAAGACATGCATCCTTTATAGTCAGATTCGCACACTGGCATATAATACAGTAAATCAATAAACACGTTTTCAAAAACACGAAGGCCATATTTCTCCTGAAATGGTAAAACCTTTTTAATGTTAAGTTGCATTTTATTTTTGCATTTGTTTGCTGAAGCGTTAAGCTAGTTTCATTTTTTCTTCTTTTTCTTTTAAACTTGATTAAAGAGTTTCTAATAATCTTGGACAAATCGATAAAGATACAACATAATCATGTTGACACCAGGTTTTCGTTAGATCAAGTTAAGCAACGTTGAACCTGGTCAATACCAGATGGGTAACCATTTGGAACTACCAGGCACTGTATGTAGGAGGCTCTAGACACCTTTATGCAAGAACCGCTAAAACCTAACATCATCATCTTCCCTGGTGTGAATATACAAGCAACTGGGGATCATTTGTGAATTTGATATTCCCATGAAACTTCCTCATTTGGAGGAAGTTGGTTCAACCAACCTAGGATGAGTTCCGTTTCAGCGCATTACAGTATATAGTATCAGTCTTCCCCCTCGATTCCAATTTTATCTGGTCCTGGATATGACCTTAAACTATATCCGATGGTGAAGGCCCCAGCTTGCAGGCCTTAGGGAGTGTGGAGCCACCCTTTAATTGCCATTGCTCCCAGGTCCACTCTGACCCGGAGTGGTAGCACCTGTTAGGGTCCCAACTATGGGTTAAATAGAATACAACTTAAAAAACAAATATACTATATTAAAAAATCGTTCTTCAAAATCACCAGATTCGGCATTAAATAACCTGAAAAGGGTTGATATGCCGTAAAACAAAACAACCAACCAACCAATTTTATCTAAATTTGATAAAAGGCTTCTATTCAAATTTTCTGAAATTGTTCCTAATGCTTCTACAATTATTGTTATTATATTGACTTTCAGTACAGTACAGGAATAGTGCAAGTAGATAAGATTAAACTATGCACGGTATAAAACCAGTGATTCTTTTTCTTCGATTTAATGAGACTTTCTTGAAATAAAACTGTTGTCTGACAAATGGGTTTATCCTTTAGCAAAGTTTTAGCCAACTCTCTTCTTGCTAGGGTGAAAATACATAATTTATATAAATAAAGCACTAGATTACGTATATGTGTGTGTGTCTTTCATCGATAACCTGTTAAACTACTGGTTAATTAACCCTGAAAGTAACAGGAAGTAGTAATAATACACCAAGGATGATTTATAACAAGTAAATCTTGGTTTGCAAGGATAAATAATGCGTACAAAAATATGTTGGCAAGTTGAAATGCAAAAATGTTCATTTCAACTTGATGACATATTTCTATTACTTTTGCACATGTGCAAATTCATTCATAACTTGAAATGGTTTAATTTTATATCTTTTTTTTTATCTATGTTATCTATGAATAACTCAAATGGTAGGGAATATGACTAAAGCGCTAAATGTTTTGGTTTCAATTCTAGCGGATGGCATCCAAGTCATTTTTTTTTTTTAACTTTTGAAATCAGTACTATATATATATTTATATTTAATAGAATAAGAATAAATACTAAATCTTCATGAATTGAAATATATTTAAGCATATTTTATGACCCGGCAAATCTCCCCTCCCATTAGTCTTTATAAAAATAATTGTAATAATTTAAGATTTATTATTTTTTTATGTTTTCATGAGAAATTTTGCAGAAAGTCATGTTGGATTTTGTAAGAATGAAATCTTCTTTAAATGTAATAAATATCAAACATCAGATGATGGATATCATATTTAGTAATAATGAAATCAATCTTAAATTTTTTATTGTATATTTTTTTTTACTCCGTTTCATGCCAAACAAGGCATATTGCCACTTGGTTGTAAGGGGTTGTAAGGTTGGGATTGTGAGAAGTTGAGTAGCAAGATGTCTGGTCACATTGCATTTAAACTTCTGCAAGTCAGTACAGTCAGGGAAGTTGGAAACAGAGATCGAACTCCAAATCTAGCTGTCCCAGAAAAAAAGGCATTAGAGTAGAAAGCTTTCCGGCATCTAAGGATTGGAATTTTGCTGCTTGTAAGTTTGGTTGGCAGGAAGTATGTCAACGAGGCACAATTGCTATGAGTTCATCAGAGCACATTTCATTCAAATACATAAAACAGCTACAGGGGATGCAACATTGCTACAATAATTTTTTTTTTTTAATCCTAAATAAAATTTGTCTATTTTATCATTTTTACTTATAATTGAATCTTCATAGCTTTTACTAACGATTCATGTAAAAACCTGATCAATAGTGATTATTACGATTTTACACTTTCGTTGTATTAGCTTCCAAAATTACATCCAAATCATTGCAACACATACAAAGTTGTGGGTTCATGTAACATTACAGATTGATATGTGTTTATTAAATATATCATAAAACAACTTAACACAAAATAAATATCTTTTTTTTTTTCTTTAAAAGAAAAAAAAACTTGATAGGATAAAAGTTTTTTTTGTTTTTTTCTGAAATTTTTGCATTTTTACTGAAAAATATATCTTTTTTGTAAGCACATACACACACACACATATATATATATATTAAATATTTGGAGGGGGTGAAGGAAGTAAGGATTCTTTAAACGGACCATATCAAGCTCAACATGTACGATGGAGCTTAAATATATTAGGATTATAGACAAGACAAAGTCATATATTGATGTATATATATTTACTGATATAATAAGGAAAATACATCAATAAGGGGAGATGTTAGATGCTCTTTATGTCTCAGTATTTCGAAGCCTAATGCTTCTCATCAGGTTCTGAAAGACTGAGATATAAAGAGCATATAATACTTCCCCCAACTGATGCTTTTTTTTTCTTTATTACATTGACAAACAAATCTATATATACTTATATATGGCTTTGTGTTGTCTATAATCCTATTATATATATAAGATGTGGTTTGCTTAAAGCATGGTGTTAAATACATACATAAATGAATATAAGAAAATCTACACACTACGAGGTGGTTTTGTGCTATATTCCATATAATATATAAATATGGAAATTGTTCCAGACAAGACATGAAGCCACTTGATGTAAGAAGCTAAAAATAATACTTCAAGTTCAAAATTTGGTCAACAATATGTGTTATATGTACAGATTCCGACTCAGAAAACAACAATTCTTCCCCCTTTGCCAGAAAGATCGTTCAAGATTATGAGGGCTAAAGGAAAAAATAAGAGATTTACAGAGAGTTCTCAGAATTCGGACACTTGACTATCTCAGAAACCCTTTTGGTCACTATGATTACAGAAGACCTCTTTGCTGGTTTTGCCCTGACGCCTCTAACTTTTCGCCTGGAGATGGCATGGTAGTTAGCTGAAGATGTGGCATTTCATTTTCAAAACGGATCTTGATATCTTTTTGTAGGGAATCCAATATCTACAACCTTCACAAGTGGATAACAATTTTGGCTGAAAAAGTTCTGTATTGTTAAGTCTAGTATGTAGCAGTACAAGACCTTCCTTGTAAAATTTATGTAAGTTGGTCCAACCCATCCTATAGTAACATCAACGAATATGAGTAATTAAGATCAATTACTGTGTTTTTTTGGTTTAAGATCAATTACTGTGTTTTTTTTTTATTTCTAATTTTGGATTTGTAGAACGCAACATGACTTTCTGAATTAAAAACCTATGAGACATTTTATCTTAAATATAAAATATTTTTCTTTTTCTGCCAAAACAAAATGCTTTGTTTTGGATTTTGTCAGGATAAAAGTTATATAACCACGAATTAGAGGTGACGTGTGTGTGTGTGTGTGTGTGTGTGTGTGTGTGCATATATGCAAACATACACACATCAACATTGCACATCTACACACACACATGGCAACTTAGAATCAGATATTTACAAAACATACAAACACGTAAACAATATACAATAAGTGCATATGATGTTCATATTACTTTTAGAGACTCCAAAAAATGCATTAGACCCCTCCCTCCCTTCCCTGAATCACCACAAACATTAGAATGAAATATTTTCTATACGCATATGTACATACCAAGATGAATTAAAATACTGGCAAAATAATCAGTATTCTTTTTGTTACATATATATATATATATATATTTGAATTTTAAGTATTTCAAAAGTTTTTTGTATTAAGATTTTATTCTGTAAGGAAGCCACCGAAGTTATCTGCCCTTGCATTAAGGTTTATGCAGACAGTATAGCATTTTGAGAGATTAACATTATTCAATTTTTCTTGCTTTTATTTATTTGTTGGGTGGGTGGAGTTTTATTATTTTAAAGATATCTTCTGTTGCATTCGGCTTAAGATATAGTTATTGCTTCTATGTGGTGACTGACTGAAGGTGTTATGTCTTTTTGTTTTTTTATTAATTTTAATCACCAGCAATTACTTTTTTTCTGCTTATATGTAAATGCTCTAATGCATGTTATAGTTTTAAGTTGCCAGATAAATTGCACCGTATATTTATGAACCTCTTCTGCAGGAGATTAGACACAAGGTTAGGTGTGGTTTTGAAAAGCCAAGAGACATGCACTTTGGTCTACAAAAAATGTCTGAGCAGCCCCGTTGACCCCCCACCAAACTAGGTAAGTGGCGCCTTAGGCGATTAGTAATAAACTAACACCCTTTCAGGGAGAAGGTAAAGGCTGGGAAGGTGGACCTCCTAGGATTGATCAGAAGCATACCTCAGCTTGACGGCAACAAAATCACTGCCGGATCGATTGCAAAGATGTATCCTCGGTTGTTAGAAACAAACTTTACTTAAGCTGTGTTGTATGTATGCCAACATGCAATTCACAGATACTAACACCCGGTAAATTTTATTTAGGTAAGATTTTTAAAGTTTTCTACTGACCTTAAAAATACAATGTACAAATGGCTTTCAATTTTTTTTTGGGGGGGGGGCGAGAATAATTTCTAAAATGAACAAGGCCGATAGTCATTAGTTGTGTGAATGTAGGATTGACATGAAATTCTTAAAGATAAACTAAAATGACCGAAAAATGGGCTGAAATGACTTAAATAAAAAGTAAATGACTTAGAATGATTTTAATGAACTTAAGGATGAATTGAATGACCTTAAGAATGACTTGAATGCTTAAAAAATAACTGGAATCCTTCAAAAACAACTTGAATGATCTGGAGAATGACTTGAATGGCTTTGAGACTGACTGGTTGTAAAGTGGGTGATCATTTTACATTAAATTAATACAGAAAAGTGATCCCCTACTTTATATCACAATAAGTATAGCATATAGTAAGTCAGATACTACACTTTGATCTTGGCCAAAAAGCTAAGAACAGCATCTATTAACAACAGACCTTTGATCTTAACCAAAAAAGCCAAGTAAAAAAAGTGTTACGGACAGACAGACGGAGTGACTTATAGAGTCACTTGCACGTGACTAAAAATAAAATATTCTAAATCACGTTCTCTCTGTTAATTTTGCACTACATTATCTACATTTTCGAATCTCTTATTTTAATGAATAACCTCATTTTAACTTTTAATGTACAATAAAAAATATATATATATATATATATATATATATATATATAATATAAAGCTGAACGTCTGTGTGTGTGTCTGGTCACGAATAAGCTCCTATATGGTTGACTATTATAGAAAACTGATCACATATAATGATAGAAGATGTATCGAGACACAGGAATGGGTATGTTTGATCTGGCATAATGATGATTCATTAAAATTGTGGGGTCTGCATACGTGCCTGGTCCACAAAGTATGGAAATAAAAAATGTAAAAATTAAAAAAAAAAAACGTTTACAAGTGTTTTTGATAAGTATGTTTTAACTTAAATAGGGATGGTATAATAAAATTGTGGGGCCTGCGTTTGCGCCTGGCCTCCATAGAATGAAAATAGGCACAAACTTTAATAAAGACTTTTCATATCTATCTGCATAAGTATACTTTGATAATTATGTTTCAGTTTGAAAAAATATGGTATAATAAAATTATGGGGTGTTCGTTCACGCCTGACCTCCATAGAATGGAAATATGTCACAAATTTTAACAAGGTTTTTTAATATAGATCCACAGAATATTGTGATAAGTGTTTCAGTGTAAACAGGTATGGTATAATAAATTATGGGGATTATCTATTTTATTTTTACTTTCGTGATATTTTGCTTTGGTTTTGATACCCCCAAATTCGAAGCTATCTCTTTACAACCCTTCCTTTTCAAAACCTATCATACTTTCATAAATCAGAGTCCGTTTTCTGTAGGCCAGTTTTGAACCCAGTCAACGACGAGTACTTTTGCTTGTATATATATATATATATATATATATATATATATATATATATATATCTCTTGGAAGTTTTTAACACTGAAATCTACATAAAAAAAAATGTTTAATTTATTTTTTTAGTGCTTCATTCAAAAATTATTTTGTCAGTAAGTCTTTTAATCTCCTGCAATTGTTGAATCAGCTTGCTTTCTTGAACTCACAATAGTCCTAAGCTTTCAGAGATCATCAGTTGCTTACCATGAAACATTGTTCTGAATAATATATATGTCCTCGCGCGAAAGAGTCGGACACAAAATGTTTTAAATAATAATAATAATAGAATAACAATAATGAAGACTTCCGTTGGCGAGGACTACTATTGACCGTAGCCAGTTATACAATCCTTTTGAAATTTTCATCTCTATTTTTCTTGTTATGTACTGAATATTTGTTAATGAAACCTATATGAAATATGTTCCTTATTAAATTCTAAAGATTTTCTATTCTGAAAGAAGTTTAAAAAAATGTAATCTAAAAATGTTATTTTAAAGTTTAAAAAAAAAATCAGATTTTCTCATTATTCAGACCTATATTACAAAGAGGAGGTTGCAAAAAATGAGTTGTGGTGTGAGTAGAAATAGAAACTGAAATAGAGAGAAGGAGAGTTTTAAAATATAACCTTAAAAAGATAAGATACAAGTTAGAAAAGCATTTCATCCAATGTATGAAAATTGTTAACCAAAATGTTTTTACTATATGCTTTAAAAATAAAGGTACAGGATTCAATTTGAAATTTATTTATTTTCATAGTGCACTTTTATAAATTTTACAAAGTAAGGTATAAAAATTTAATTTAAATTGAATAAAAAAATTACCTTGGATTTATTTTATGTAATGTACATTCTGTTGCACTTTAAAAAAAAAATTGTTGAAAATTTTATATCTATATCATTAATTGCTAGATGAAAGATAATGTTATTAAATTGCAACAAAATGTACATTACATAAAATAAATCCAACGTAATTTTTTGATTCAATTTAAATTAAATTTTTATACCTTACTTTGTAAAATTTATAAAAGTGCACTATGAAGATAAATAAATTTCAAATTGAATCTTGTACCTTTATTTTTAAAGCCTATAGTAAAAACATTTTGTTTAACAATTTTTATACATTGGATGAAATGCTTTTCTAACTTGTGTGTATATATATATATATATATATATATATATATATATATATACACACACACATACACGTGTGTGTTACAGAAAATGAGAACATCAGTACCATCGATTTCAAATCAAAACAAAGGGGACCTATAATTAGTTTCTTTTACATGACTCTCTTCTACTACTGTTTATCTTATATATATATATATATATATATATATATATATATATATATATATATATATATATATATATTTACGCAAACATTTAAAAAAAATACAAAAGAAAGTTTCTGCTTAATAATTTTTTTTTTTTTTTAATTTTGTCAATTTTTCTAATGATTTCTTTTTTGTGTTAACCCCCACCTCACCCCACACCAAAAGTAAATTAATATAAGTTCTTTATTTATCACAAACATGTTCGATTCTTCATCGAGTCAATATTAGGTGGAAAAGTAAATCAACAACAAAGCTGAAGAAAAAAATAAAGAATTTCAAAATATAGCTTTGAAACGAGCGTTTTAAATCAGTCAGATGTCGGGAGAACGTTCTTTCTTCTCCAGCGTTTTTGTTTGTTTTTTTCACTTGATGATTTCGTGAAGAATCGAAAATGTTTATGATACATATGGAAATTTATATTATTATTTTTTTTAACATAAAATCACACCAGAAATCAGAAAAAAAAATTACAATTTAGTAGGAGATTTCTGTTATTTTTAACAATGTATGCTTTAAAAAAAAATGCTGCCTAAATATACACTATATATGAAAAGGAACAAATCAAATTATATTTGCATCAATGTTTTGCCCTTATTGTAAGACTTCTTCTGGGTGAATAATTGCAATAAAAACGAAACGTTCATGAATATATAACTTGGTTTGTTCCTTTTTCATCTCTCTATCTTGCCGGAATACTATTTCTATTATTCTCGTTACAATATATATATATATATATATATATATATATATATATATATATATATATATATATATATAATATGCCTATGGAAAAAAATAAATATTAAAAAAGATGATTTACTTATTGTGGTAACTGGAATGAAAATGTACAGTATATATGCTCTGAAGGCGATAATATATCTTCATTGAGCTTATTATTTATAACAATTTTGACTATTTTATAAGAACTGTATACTTTAAAAAGTATGCATTTTATGTTCACCCAAGATATATAAGAAAAACAAACTCTTAAAATCTTTAGATACTCGGTTTTGGACAAAAGGTTCACTATCCTTTTGAATAGAACTACATCAAAGATAAAAGATAATCAATTGTACTTGGCTAAGCACCGCAATTTCAGCCTTACCGATCATCAAAAGTGTACCTGAATGAAAAGTAGCTCTTTCTTGAGTAATGTCAAACGTTAGAAATCAGATTGGTAATGTCCTGAAACTGCAGTGTTCAGCTAAATATAACATAATTTATATAAACATCTACAATCTGAAAGGATGTATGGTGTTTATTTAGAATTAAACCTATTAAAAAAAAACTAAAATACAGAAAAAATCATGGAACGAAGATGTCATATTCCAAAAATTACATCAAGTAGTTTTTTTCTTATAAAGAAAATCATTTCTTTTACGATTTTTAGCGATTTTAATAGGAAATTACACTCATTAGAAAGTTTGGTAGTTTGAAAAGGGGTTGTCTTCCATCATTTATAAAACATGATGGATCAAAACATAATGTCTCGTTTCATCATAAAATTTGATTTTCTGAGTTGATAAAAAAGAACCAGCGCTCTACAGTATTGGGACGAAATTTCGAAAATCGTAATATTGAATTTCACATGAAAACAATGGTATCTACATATTTTTAAGATGATTATATGCAAAATTATGAAAATCGATAAGATAGAAAATTATTTATGAAAGAAAATAAAAATAAAACTTTGAAAACGATCGTAAGACATAGAGTTCAAAAGGGGGTAATTTTCCGTTTCGATTTAAATAAAATGACAGCAATTTTTCACTTACCACGATTAAAGTGGTTTTGTTTAATAATTGAATAATATTCAGGTAATTCCGCCTGCATAATTTAGAAGTTACCATTATAACTTATTAGAACTGACAAAAAAAATCAGTTGAAACCATTGTTTTTTTTGGGGGGGGGGTTAAAATCTGAAAGTTCCATTTATCGACTACAAAATTTCGTCCCAATAGTGTAGAAGCGCCAAAAAACCTACCTGATCAATTTACGTGATTTTGGGAATATGACGTATTTATTCCATGACAGGTACATACATTATAATTTTTTTTTTGTTTTGTTTTTTAAGATTCTTCTTTCTTCTACTTTGAACATAGGTTGAATTTAAATAAGCATTGAACGTATAATAGAAATACACACATGAAATCCTTGTACAAAAGCCCATAACAGACATACAGATATTTCACTTTATTCATATAGAAAGGTGTTTTATTACAGTTTCTATACATTGGAAAGAAGTTCAATGTATTATCAAAATGACTGCAGTATTTTCGTTGATACTAAAATCGATTCTTATTAGCATTAATAATTTTATTCATCTTATGTTTTGTCTAGCATATTTTTACTGTGTTATTTCATCCTTTTATTGCAATTATTACGTTAATATTTAAATCTTGAAAAGATATTTCAAAATATTTTAATAAAATGGGTGAAATTTGCTAATTTATTTTAGTTGAACATGAATATTCAAAAATTTCTTTTAACTTCATTATTTTTTTTCTTTCCCTTTGAATCCATCAAATTCTTGACTTTTGCCACTAAAAAATTCAAAATGGCTACCCAAACTCTGTTCATCCCAAATGAATAAATCATGTTTATTCATTCATTTTTTTTTTTGTTGTTTAATTTTAAATTTTCTACCTATATAAATTGTATAATTATCTCTTTTTATGTTTGCAATTCATTCATCTTAATATATTAGAGCTTAATTAAGCCTATTATCTCTAAAAACAAATTCAATCATGAAGTTTCTGGAGTTTGTGTTCAATGACATATTAATTTAGTAGAAAGTGCTTCGATTTGATTAGTTTTAAAGCTCTCTACTGAAATAGAAACTGGGCACATTCAATGCTGTATGCAGACTTTGCTGGTGCATTTAGGTGATTCTGGTCTTAAAGTGTTAAAAAAAAATCCTTTTCCCCCTTATTTGGGTGATATTGAATTGTCTTGCTTATATGCTGCTATTCTAAATTCGTAGTTGTGGGCTACCATCAATAAACCGCTTCTCCTGCACCAAACGGCCATAATTTTAAAAAAGTAAATAAAATAAAACAAGGGAAAATCTTTTTTTTTTTTGCAGGCAAAATTTTATAATTAAAATTTATTGGAATTTTTTTTTTTAATATGAAATAAAAATGGAATTTATACCTGATTATTGAAAACCATCAGGTAATTTACGTTAAAACAAAAATTGCTAACATCTTTTTTTAATTTTTAGCATACAGTCATTTATATAAATTTGAAACAGCTTAAATTAAAATCAAAACTTTATTTATGATCGTTTGGTACAAGAGAAACAGTCCACTGATTGCGACACACAGCCACAAACTCAGAATAGGGTAAGAAAATTCAATATTGCCCATATTTGTCCAATTATAAGTTATCCATTGTTACTCTAGAAGGGTAAATTTTATATATACTCTTCAAATTCTAAAAGATGTTTGTAAAAGTACAGAATAGTTAACATTTGATAACTCGTAAGCCCCTGCCCCCCTCAAAATATAATTTATATCAAACACATTAGTATTAAATTCTCTACCTAACTTACACAGTTTTAATATTTTTAACACTTTTTATTTCGTATTTTTTCTTCTATAAAATCTATCTTCTAAACTACAGATTTTAAAGAAGGAAAAAGCATAAAATAAAATTTGAAAGTACACTTAATGGCATCTTGTTATTGGGTTCCATTAAATGTAAATGAAAGAAAAAAAGTATGAAACAAAAATATCAAAACTAAGTTAGATAATTTCATCTATAATAATAAATTAAATCTTCCCAGTGTTGCTCAGAATTTACAATCCTCATTCTAGAATATAGAGCAGGGGTGTTTAAGCACAGCATCTCCTGGTTAGTCATTCAAAATATACTTGGGCAATAATTTTTTGCAGGTCAACTGAATTTAAGATATTATTTCAAAGGCACATTATGTCACAAGTATCTGAGTGGATAACGTGTAACTTTTTTACCTTTTCGTTAAATTTTTTCTTTTTTATGCTCGTGTACTTGCTGCTATTTTCATTTTTTGGTGGGTGAATCCTCAACAGCATTAGTATGCAAGCAAGGATTGTCTAATCACTTAACTGTGTCAATGTATTTGTTTTAATTTGAAAATATGACAATTTTTCTTACAATTATACTGAGGAAGGAAAGAAACCCAGTAATGCTAAAATTTATGGTGAAGCAATGATAGCCTAATCACTAAACAAGGCAATTCATTTGGAAATTCTAATGATCCCGCTTCTAAAAATTGTTTTGGTTTTCTTAAAATGATGGTAGCCTTGGTGGGAAGAGAAATTATTTAACATATGTTGTACAATACCTGTTTCATATATGTGCTGTAAATTACCTATCCTAGGTAAGGTACAATTATTTCATATGTGTAATACCCGTCCTAGGTAGGTAAAATATTCTTTTGCTTGAAATAGCAAATGATACATAGACATTAAAAATTCCTCTCTCCTAAAAATAACAAATGTGTTCAAAATCAACTTCAATTTTCTCATTGTTTATACAGTCCCAAGCAACGCCGGGTACCCCTGCTAGTCTATAATATAAATTTTACCTGTTTATTTAAATGTGTACATGAATGCATGTTTGTATGTATCACAAAAAATATTCGACAGAGGCGTCAAATTTTCACGAGATCAATATAATTTGAAGCTCGACCCTTTGGATGACAAATATCGAAAAATTAGCCAAAAACATTAATTCCCTCACCCTCAATTAGGCACTTTTGTACAAGGAGGGTCGGTTTTTTCGCTGACATTTTTTGCAAGTCATTCAACCCTCGACGTTGCATAAAAGGCATAATTTCCACCGCCCGTGATGTCACAAACACGGTAGGCACATCGGTAAGACCGTTTGTTTGTTTTTTTTTTTCACCTCCTTTTCCTTTTTCTGGTGCGTTATGGGTTCGAGCCTACTAATTACTCCTAATTTTTTTTTTTTTTTTTTTTTTGCCCAACCAACACCCTTTCGACTAACTCCTCCACTTTCTTTGACACCTTCGCGTCACGGGTTCGAGTCTGTCTGTTTGCTTGCCTACTGCAATTTTTTTTTTTTTTTTTTTTTTTGGCTCAACATAGACCTTAAAACATCCGGGCAACACTGGGCACCTAGGCTAGTCTAACATAAATTGTGTTTTTTTTTACTTAGTTTTTTTTTTGTTTTGTTTTTCTTTTCTATTTTTGTTTGTGAGTTATTAAGTGTTAACTATTCTGTACTTTTACCAAAATTTTATCCCAATCCTAAATGAACTTTTCGAATGTTAGTGCCTTCAGAAAAATAAAAATTGTCTTTTTATATTTAAATTTGGCCAGCCAAATTATATACCATATTTCTCAACGCATAAGATGCCTTTTTTTTCTCTTCAAAAATAAAACACCTATGTTTTATGACATATTAGTTGATCAACAAGAGGACGAAAGTCCAAGAATTGCATTTAATTATCTCTTTTGGAAAAACCTCATCTGTCCATCTTATGGGCAGGAAATATGGTATTAAAAAAAAAATGAAAATATTTTTTATAGATGGTAGAATTTGTGCATATTTGACTCTGATTTTGTAGGCAGTCATAAAAATTATATATTAAAAAAATCTTTTTTTTGTTAAGAACATCTTTGTATGATATAATTCATGAACACATTTTACTGATTTTTTTTTTATAACCAGTCATTTTTAATGTTTAAAATAAAAAAAATCTGTAAAAATAAAGTAACCTGTCCATGATTGATCTTAACTACTGTGTAAATGATCATCAGGAGGGTTATGCTCCCCTTGCAATTCACAAACCCGCAAACAACACCCAGAACCAGAAGAGTGCCCTTCTGACGGCCTGAGCCGCGACTTAACGGCATTTCTCTGTGATTGTAGCAGAGCCTTCATGTGTCTCCGCAAATTAGTATTGAGTCTTTTAAACACTGGACTATCACTGGACGCTGTGAAGGAGTTGGACTTAGTTGTACGACTTGTCCCTTTGTGTCCATTGTCTTGTGTAATGTTATTAAATGCTTTGTTAACAGCTGATGAGTGCAACTCTTCGAGGTTCTCAGAAGCGCCGCTAGAATGGTTTGATGTACAAATTGCTGATTGGTCTGCCTCATTTTCACTTAGAGCAAGGCACCGCGTTTGTAGCCTCCTTGGCAGGCGCCTTGAACTTTTAGTGAGTGAGTAATTAGTCTTACGTTCGAGTGGTTGGTAACCTTTCGTCCCCGTTGCTCCTTTGTCCTGGTCTGTCATTTGATAATGCACCGTTGCGCGGCAATCATCTACAGATATTACATTAAGCAAACTGTTTGATGAGGAGCGCATTGCCATTGTTGTGGCCCCCTTTTCCGTTTTCGATTGCAACAAGCCCTCTTCACTTTCATCCGATGGTGGACTGACTCCAACTTTTATGCTGCCAAGCTTGGCATGCTGGCAGTCTTTTGAAGACACGGATTTAGATGAGGTCTTTGTGTCTAAGAATTTGAACCTGTGGGTGTCGATGTGGCCAAACCTACTGCGTTTCTTGCCAGTTTTTCCTTCTAGATTGAAGTCAGCCTGTAGGTTTAGATCTGAGAAACTGCAGGAGAGGCTTTTTGATTGAGCCCTTAATGGAGGGCAAAAGACCTGACTCTTTAAGTCCGCGCTTTTCGCGGGTGTGTGATGGGACTTGAGCCGTTCGCTCAAATCACTTCTCAACTTCATAACACAGTTCAACTTTGGGCTTGCCGTCGTCTCTGCTGGGTTCTTATTGTTGTTGTTGTTATTGTTGTTGTTATTGTTGTTGGTCTCTGCCGCCTTGGGGGTGGCATTGTTTTTCTCAGCCGACACCCGCGTATCAGGGATCTTAAAGAAGGCCTTGTTGACCTCCTGTCTCCAGTTCTCAATCCACATTGCCTTTTGGGGTGAGAGGTAGGGTGAAGAGGGTGCCGTATTGACGCACATGCTGCCGTTTCCACCGTTGTTATTGTTGTTGTTGTTCAGTTGGTTAAATTTGTGCAATTCGTACCATTCGTGCAACTGCCGATGGTGGTGTAAGTTCCGCTCATTCATTTTGCTCACCAAAATACCCAGAATTCTTTGCTTGAACGTGTGTGGTTAGGGGAAGCTTTCGAACAACCATTTCTCGTCTCATTTGAAGCAGGGGTGCACGTAAATATGTGAGTAGGTAGATAAGTATGATAAATATTAATTCCTGGTATTTTGTAGCTTATTTTTTTCTGTTTAAATCCCTGGTAAATCCAATATGTTTATTGATGTCCACCACGTTTCAAATACTGACTCATCCCTGTTAAAAACAAAAAAAAAGTACAAATTAGCCTCATATTAAACAAACGTAAATTAAATTAAATAATTACATAGGAGCAGAAGTGAAAAATCAGTCAAAAATTATGATTTGCAGAATTTCGGAGTTTGGTTTGTTTTTTTTAACTAATTCCTTGAGTTTAATTATTTGTTTCTAATATTTTTACATTTTTAATTATGAACTAGAAAACTGTCTGGCATTTCCCGGTCATAAGATACACTTAAATATGCAGATGTATACAGATTTCATATTATTATAGAGCTAATACTCTATTGATTATTATATTGTATCCAATATATAGTAGTGATTTCAAAGGTTAAAAATATATGTAACTGATTTGGGTGCAATCAGCTAGAATTGAAACCAAAATATATAGCATTCCAACCTTAGTGGTTAAGTTTGAAAACTTTGCTAAAAATGACGTCATAATATTAAAATTTGAGACGGTGACAAATTAAGTGTTTTAGTATAATTAATAGATAATGAGTTTTTAACAGGTTTACGATTTTATGACACCGATAAGGATATCAGATCAAAGGTGCCGATTCTAAATCTGCAGTTAGTTTGATTCTTGCATCTGCTGTTTAACTATGATACTGTGACATGCGCACACAAAAATTTGTTTTATATCTATATATATATATATATATATATATATATATATATATATATATATACACACACACACACACACACACACACACACTTACTTATATCCAAATAAACATTATTTTTATGTCACTACATGACCATGTTAATGTTTCGGTCCAATTAGTCATTGAATTTTTTATCTGAAGATCTGCCTTTTTAAAAGAAGGAACCCTTTTTTTTCTGTCACTTGATGATATCGGTTAGTTATTTATAACTAATTGGACTGAAACATTATCATGATCGTGTAGTGACATTAAAATTATATTTATTTAATTTAAATATAAATAAAATTATACCTTACTCCAGTTATTATTGAGCACTATTATATAAACATCATTAAATTCATTGGCTTTTATCTTTGAATATGCTCAACCTGGAATAAATCTAATTCATAAAACTCACTATGCTTGTCTGTCTCCATATTTTCAAGCTCTAACTCTTCCGAAACTAAAAGTAATAGAGTGGTGCTAGGGGCCTCAAATGATTGGATTTTTTTATGGACGGTTCTTTTATGGGTCTTTAGCAGGTTAAAATAGTTTTGAAGGGGTCAAACTTAGAAAATTTGTTATATATTTTGTCTGAGTTTATTTTTAATCAGTTCATATGCATGTCACTTTGGTACAGTGGTAACGTCACCAGCTTTGAATGCTACAGTTTTGCTTTTGGTTTCGATTCTAGCTGATGGCAACCAAATACTTTCTTTTTTTTACTATTGAAATCACAACTCTATAATATATACAAAGTCTGGACAAATTAAAATATCATATTTAAATGTATTTTACAACCGGCCGCCGCTGACTAGTGTTATATATATATATATATATATATATATATATATATATATATATATATATATATAGAGAGAGAGAGAGAGAGAGAGAGATAGTCACTTCCTGATTGCTATATATCTCTCCTTCCCTCTCTCTCTACTATTCCAATCTTTTCTTTTTTTTCCTTTATTATCTTTGACTGTTAATAAACAGAAAGAGAGAAACAAAAACAGGTGATAGATACCATATAAATTAAGAATACAAGAGTTCAAACGACATAATTAATTGCAAATTACAGAAAATTAGAAAAAGAATTTTAAACATAACTCAATTCTAAAACTGAATACTGTTTTTTTATTTATTTTTTTTTTTTATTAAGAAAAGAATCAATTTGAAGTAATGGTATTCTTGAGGTTGAAAGTTCAATCCTCAGTACAGGCAATACTAAGAATAATAATAATAATTTAATTAAGATGTCTACCCAGTCATGGCTGATGAAACGAGAATAATCTACCTCCGTGGATTAAATAAAGGATTTTGTTTGAAATTCTATACAGATTCCAAAGTTCAACATAAAAAATTTCCATGATCAACAGACGCATCTGAAGAAGGTCGGAGGTTACATTGGCCAAAGCATTGTAAAAATAGCAACCAAGATAAGAACATATGAATAATTCAAATAATACCAATCATCATCATCATCGTTGAAGGAAAGTATGTTCTCATGAGACTCTCTCTTCACATTTGTGTTTAACCAGTAACAGTTTCAAATTCAGGTTTTCAATTTCTGTATCTTAAAAATTTCCAGAAGGATATCAAATCATTATCAATGCCTGTAGCTGGTGTTATTTCAGTGGTTTTCTTCTACTAGACCAGTTATCATACAGAGATTTAATAGTTTCCATTATAGTCAGACACTATCCACCCCAAACCCTAGCCTTATTTCTTCTCTTCCAAAACCCCATTCCCACTAACCTGCTTGCTTTTTTGCTCTAACAAATCGGAAAAACAGTGGAAGGTCGATTCTTAGAATGGGATGGGGCGGGGGGGGGCTTACTAACCTACCGTTTATTTTATTTGTTTTGTTTTTTGGTGGGGGGGGATGTATCTATTTTCTTCCTCACTGAGCAAATTAGGCACAAGGCCGTTTTTTTAGTGTGGAGAGAAGGAGGAGGGGAAAGGGGACCAGATCCCGATGAGTGGGAAATGGGAGCTGGATAGTGACAGTTGGTATGATGGGTTTCCCCTACATTGACCAAGGTCTGATATGTGGGGTTACCTCCACATATGGTCTTTGCTTGCAGTATCTGCCGGAAAAGATACTACATTTTGATCTTGGCCCGAAAGCCACAAAGGTCTTTTACATTGTTGTTCCACTTCCTGTCATTTCTTCATCCAAATGTAAGTATTCGCTGCTAATAAAATCACCTAAACGCTGGGGATATTTCAATTAGGGTAAGTCTGTAGAGCAAATGTGACATTGTGGTGAAAATAGACAAGCAAGACTATCAATCCTCCTGAATTCTCTAGTGTTTAATTCATTAAAATTAAAGGGAGTGAAAAAATTTTTTTTTTAGCTCTTTGCATCAAGTAACTTCATGCCTTGTCTGGAGCAATTTCCATAAAAAATAAAATTTAGGAAAGAATAGCTTCATTGCTTCCCCACCCGCCACATATTAGCGAAAGTGATACAGTGAACTTAGCAGAACTCACGTAGACGTCGATGTATGCGTCTAATCCTATTTAAATCATCGTGTTTCTTATTATCCTCAAAATAGCTGAATTATTTCTCGATCATCAATACATTAATAGTGTCACCCAAAATAAAATGCTCAACACCTTTCCTCTTTCTTTCTCTACTTTGCAACATTATTGATTTGATAAGTTTTGAATGTTAAAGCCGGACGGTGTTTGGTTGGAGTCCAATACCATGAGTGTAAACATGTATCATTAACTTTGGAGAAAGGAGGGTCTATATGTTTTTCAGTGTCTCACAATGGAGGATCAATGTTTTTGTATATGTCTCTGGAAGTCAGTCTCCCTGTCTGTATGTCTATAGAGTCAGTCTCTTTTTTTCTGTATGGGGGTCGGTTTCCTTGCTTGTTTACAGGAGTCAGTCTCCTTGTCTGTGTGTTACGGGGGGGGGGGGTCAGTCTTCTTGTCTGTGTGTCTGATGTCATCCCACGTGATTACAAGCAGATGAATACTAAAGTTTGTTCTTTTTTAATTTTTTTAACTTAATCTGGTGATGGTCTCACTGAATCAGATGGAGGGTTTGTAAGTGATTGTGTAGCTTTTAACGAACATACACACACACACACACACACATGCAGAAAAAAATACCTGCAAGACGTACAAGAGCGATACAAACAATTTTGCTTAAACAGTTAGAATCATAAAAGTACTATTGCGAATTTCTAGAGACTCCTACTCCGTCATGGCTGACAAATCGAGAGAATTCTACTACTTTGGGTTAAACAAAAGACTTCATTCAAAATTCCACATAGATTCCTGAGTTTGACAAGATTAATCTGAAAAAAGTCAGAGTTTATCTTGTCTTAAACAATGTGAAAATGACATTCAAGATGAGAATAGTAATCTGAATAATTCAAATTTTGAACCCTCATCTCAAAAATTTATAAACATTATATATATTTAATATTAAAGCAGAGTTTTTTTTTTATTGTTTTTTTTTTTTTTTATTACATTTTCACCCCAAACAAGGCATATTGCCACTTTGATGTAGCGGGCTACTATTAGGGACACAGGCTACAGGGGTACTAGGTGGGGAGTTGGGCAGCAAGATGTCGGTTCACGTTACACTTGAACTTCTGCATGTCAGTACAGTTGGGGAAGCAGGAACCTGACAGGGAATTCCAAAGTTTAGCGGTTCTTGGGAAGAAACTACTGAAGTAGAAGGCTCTCTTACATCTAAGGATCTCTACTGTGAAGGAATGGGATTGTACTGCTTGTCAGGTTTGTTGGGGGGTATTTACGTAGATTTACGTAGAAGTGTTTGCAGCTCGTCGGAACATACACCGTTAAAGTACTTGTAGAACAGGCAGAGGGATGCTACATTGTGTCGATGGGAAAAAGGCTGAAGCTTGGATGATAGTTCAGGACCTATTAGGTTGGCGACTCTCTTTTGAACCTTGTCTAGGAGTGAGAGACTAGTAGCAGATGCACCGGCCCAAATATGACAACAATACTCCATACATGAGCGAATGGTGGCCTTATAGAGGTACAGGATACTTTCAGGGGTCAGTAGCTTTCTAGCACGGTAGAGAGAACCTACCTTTTTCGCAGCGGTCCTGGCAATGCTCTCAATGTAATTGTTCCAACTCATATTTCCTGTGAACGTTAGGCTGAGGAGTTTAAAAGATGTGCTTTCAGATAAAGAGTCTTTGGCCATTGCTATTGGTGGTAGAGAAGGTTTTTTGTAGTTATTGAAAGAAACAAGTTTAGTCTTGGCAGCATTGAATGTGACCATCCATTTTTGTCCCCATTCCACTACAAATTAGAGGTCATTCTCTAGTGTTTCTGCCATTTCTTTAGATATGTGTTCATTTGTTTTCCTGTCGTGTTTGTTATAGAGCGTGGTGTCATCAGCATATATACCCATCTCACAGACAATTTTGTCAGGGAGGTCATTTATGAATATTAGGAATAATAGAGGTCCAAGGATAGACCCCTGCTGCACTCTCGCATTTATATCATATTGTTTAGATGTACAGTCATCGAGGACAACCTGAATTTTTCTCTTATCTAAGAAGGATTTAATTATGTTAAGTATTCTTTCAGTGATGCCATATGATCTGATTTTCCTGAGAAGACCCTCATGCTATACCCTGTCAAAAGCCTTAGATATATCTAGCGCTACCGCTCTACCCTCCCCTGCTTTGTCAAGTGAATACTCCCTCAGGCATTTGTCTATTAAAATGGTCCTGTGGCGATGAAAGTTTGTTAACGCTTGTTTCTAAATTCTCTTTTTTGTATATTTCAATGACACAAAATGTAAGCTAAAATATTTCATTGTTCTAGGATTAAATTATGTTTGAAAAAAAATCTGTTTGTTATAAGTTGCTATAATTTATAAAATAAATTGAAATCATCCATTTTTCTCAACCCCTCTCACCCCATGTTGATTCATCCACTAATGTTTTTTAAGAGCAAGAGTAACTCCCTTTTTCTTTTTTTTAATGTTACCATCTAATTTACATATATGTGCCTATGCTCACCACAAGCACGTAGGTAAATTAGATAGCAAAATAATAAGTGTAAAAGTGCTCAACAATAAATACAGCTGTTTATTTATTTGGTATAACACCTTTTTTATTTATACAAACATTTTTGTTACATATTATAAATTACGGCTAATTAGAATATGTTTGCGAATGTGTAATAAAAATCTTTTATACCAAATAAATAAATATATATATATATATATATATATATATGTGTGTGTGTATGTGTGTGTCAGGTCATGTCATATGCTACTGGTACCATGTATCCCAGTACTATCTGCCTCATGGTCGGGTCACCGGCGACTAAACTGGTTCCCCCACCAGACTTGTTTGGTGAGGAGGATGGCTAGTCTCCCCGAAGGATTAAAACAAGACCTTCCAAAGGGCGAATGAACCCTTTTTTGGGGTCAACGGCCAACTAGCACCGTGTGTGTTTGTATGTGTGTGTTGGGGTGGGGAGGACTCCCGTAAGCCGTGGGGAAGGCAACCTTTCTAGGAGCAGCAAATCTCTGATTTAAAAAACCATAAAGCGGGAGACCAGTACCCGCATTAAGCTATTCTGCAGTTTAACTTGTTGCTGACTATCTTGCTCTTGCTTGTTGCTGGATGTCAACATTTTAAACAGAGAGAGAGAGACTTAGCTGTCGTACAAAGCTAAGACTCTGTAACATCATCTGTGTGTAGATACTCCCTCAGACATTTGTCTATTAAAATGGTCCTGTGGCTATGAAAGTCATTTTTGGGCTCATGGACTTTTAAGTGTCTGAGGGAGTGGAATTTGTCTGACAAGACGTTGCAATCATCATATATATATATATATATATATATATATATAATATGAACAAAAAAAATTAATTAAAAAAAAAAGATTAAATTAAACAGATGAATAAATACAAAATGAAAATGTCTATAGTGATATAAATATATAAACCCGTGCATACACCCTTTTCTGCTTTACAGTTGTTCCGTCCCCACATCCATTTCCGCCTTACGATATTTCAATGTTTTTCCTTATTTGGGGACATTCTTTGGCCCCTTTTCCTTTGAAAAAAAAAGATGATATTCTCGAAATATTAAGACCCCCACAATCCCAGTTACATCAAACAGGAAGCTCATATTTACTGATTTGTATTGTCAAGAATTGTGCATATATTCAATGTACATGTATTTATTGAAACCGCAAGTATGGAATAGATCATATTAGCAAATGAAAAACAGTGAAGCAGAGGAAGTGGGGGAAAAATGGAAAATAATTTCACGTGAATGAATGTTCAAATCTTGAAAAAAAAATGGATATATGAAGTTAAATAAAATGTCCATTTTTGTTCATGTGTCATGCCAATACAACAGTCGGTTTCCTGTATTGCTATAGCTTTCTTATACTCCTCCATATCTATCTGTCTATATATAATATATATATATACATATACTAGCGCCCATACTTACAAAACTGTTTAAACGTTGTCTTAAGGAGAATAGTTTCTCATCTCCCTGGAAAATCTCATCAGTATGCCCTGTATTTAAGAATTCAGGTGATCGCTCATCCCCCTCTCAGTACAGGCCAATAAGTCTCCTGTGCGTCATGAGTAAGTTGCTAGAATCTGTGTTAAATACAGAAGTAATCAACCATCTCAACAAAAATAACCTTCTTAGTGACACTCAATATGGTTTCCGTTCTGCTAGATCTACAGCAGATGTGCTTACAGTTATATCGCATAGGATTAGCAAATCTCTCGACGGTGGCAATCTTTCTAGGGCAATTGCTCTTGACATATCTAAAGCCTTTGATAGGGTATGGCATAAAGGTTTACTTCATAAGATCGCTAGCTATGGTATAGCTGGAAAAGTCTTCTCAATTATTAAATCATTTCTTTCTGATAGGTTCATAAGAGTAGTAGTTGAGGGGCAAAAATCAGAAGCTCACAGTATTAATGCCGGTGTCCCTCAGGGGTCCATCCTGGGCCCAACTCTTTTCCTGATCTACATTAATGATCTTCCAAATCACATCCTTACATCATTTGTAGACATTTATGCTGACGACACTACCATTTATGGTAGCACATCTAAGACAGTAAACGACCAAGTTCTCTCCAATTCTCTCTCCTCTGATCTTGAGCACGTAGTACAATGGGGAAAGGAGTGGCTGGTTACTTTTAATGCATCTAAAACCAAGCTTCTCTCTTTACATCATCAACATTCTAATCCACATTTGGCATCAATTGAAATGAATGGCTCTCGTCTTCAGGAGGCCTCAAGTTTTGACAAGCTTCTTGGCTTGACCATTACTCCTGATCTTAAATGGAACACGTACATCAAATCTGTTGCCAAGGCCGCTGGAAAAATGGTGGGATCTTTCTATCGATCCGGTAAATATCTCACTGCTGATGCTATTCTCTATCTATATAAGAGCCAGGTACGTCCAAGGATGGAATACTGTTGCCACATCTGGGCAGGAGCTGCTAGAAAGGACTTGTCCTGCCTTGATAGAGTTCAAAATAGACTTTGTAGCCTCGTAGGAGATGTCCTTTTCTCCTCCTTGCAACCTCTATCTCACAGAAGAGATGTTGCGAGTTTGTCTCTGATGTATCGTTATTTTCATGGAAAGTGCTCGACTGAGCTTCAATCTATGGTCCCCCCTCGCCAAACTTTCACAAGAAACACTCGTCTAGCTGTAAACACTATCAATAATTCCCCCCACTCTTTATCTGTGCCTAAACCTAAACGTAGATTCCATGAACAAAGCTTCTTTCTTAGAACTGCACGCCTGTGGAATTGTCTTCCGTTTTCCTGCTTTCCGGCTGACTACAATATGGTTGTGTTCAAGTCTAAAGTAAATAAGTTCTTGATGAGCCGTTCAATATAAGTTATCAAATTTACCAAATTTTCATTACTAATGATTACTATATTGTCCAATTTCTACTGTACACTCTTTAACCCTTATCCTTGAGTGGCCTCTGGGCCGTGATAATGTGGTGATGCCTATGTAAAAAAAAAAATATATATATATATATATATATAGATTTGTTATAGTTGTTTTTTCAAGCGATACATACGGTTAATATTGGCTCCACCTCGAAGCTCATTTTTTTATTTACTTAGAAAGTCGCCCTTTTTAATTATATATATAGATAGATATATATTAAACAGACAAATGAAATCAATATTCTGATATAATAGTTAGCTAGCTCATCTCACAAACCATTGTAAGTAGATTGCATTTGAGTCTTTGTAATTGCTCCAGAATTTTGACCTGATTTTGGATTTCGTGCTCTCATTTTGATCATATGCCTTGTAAAATATAGGAATGGATAAGAGAGGTATTGCTGCTGCTGCTACTTGTCTTGATTAATGAGTGGTAATTTGTAGTTACCAGTTTTACTACTCATTCCGACAAGTACAATCAATCAATCATTATCCAATCATTAATTTAATTCCTGTCTTGATATTTTGATCACCAATTGGCCAAGTAGTGGTGGGTGTTGGATATTTGCCCTCAATGAAAGGAGCATTTGAATGAGAAGTTGGTGCATTGATTATAGGTCAAACAATGAATTTGAGTGTGAAGGTGAAATTCAAAAGTGGGTCAAGATTCATAATGGAGAAAGAAGAAAAGACGAGTTTTATCAACTGTACCTAAGAAACTAAATTTGAATCTTTTTTTTTTTTTTTTTTTTTATTTAACTGGCTTTGAAAATTTACTTTTTCTTGGTTTAAACAGTTGGTGCTTCTACAGAATTTGAACAGAATTTTTTTTTTTTTTTAACCATAACCTTAAACTAACCCTAAGGTTTAGTTCCGCAAAAATCTGTATGGTTCAGTTAAAATTCTGTAGAAACAAAAAACAATTAAACTCTAGCTCAATGGATGATCGAACAGATCACATTTTTCTAATATAATTAGTCCACAAAAAAGTTGTTTTTATATATATTTACACATACTAACCAGTGATACATTTTTTTAACTAATGTTTGTCCTCTAATGAAAAAAGCCTATATTTGAAAACACAAGAGTTAAGGATTTTTCTTTATTATAATTCTTTGTTTGAATTTTTGATGGATTAATAAATATTGTAATTTATTTGATTTTTATTTTCATAGTCATTTTTTCTTGTTCATGTGTATATATATATATATATATATATATATATATATATATATATATATATATATATAAAGAAAATTAAAACTAAGTTGAACTTTACGATCAAAATTTATTTGTAAATTGTTTTTTGGAGTATTCATTCGAACAATAAATTTGGATCGTAAAGTTCAACTTAGAGTTTTAATTTTCTTTCTCTCATAATAAGCTCTACTCTCTATTGCGTATTGAGCTTTTATATTCAGTTGGGATTAAAATATCTATATATAAATACTGGTATTTATATTAGATTGAAGTTTACCATTGCATATATCACGTGAACACTACATCTTTTTGATTTCATTACTTGTATATATGTGTGTGTGTGTGTGTGTGTGTGTGTGTGTGTGTGTGCGTGCGCGCGAGATTGTAACTTCCAGTTACGGGATCATCCTAAATCGTCTGTATTAAACGTTAAGCTTTATTAATGTTCAAATTTCCCTTAATTTTGTGGCGATGAATGGTGGTCTTGAGGCATGTTCTTTGCTAATGGAGCCAAAAGTGGCTTTGTTGCAGGGTTCGAATTCTTCAACCAGTGTCTATCATCATCTCCTAAACTTATTCGTTATAAACGATCCTTGATGTATGATTACTATTTCCTGTTAACTTCAGTGTTATGTAACCAGTAGCTTAAGAGTTAATCAGTTAAATATTTCCACATAGATGCATACGGATACGTGCATCTGCTGTTTTATTCATATAGATTAGAATAAGAATTCTAGACACATGGTTTAGTATCATAATATCTTGATTTTAATTTTAGTGAGGAGGGGAAAGGCATAAAAGTTGTACCAAACTGGTCTCTCTGGGGAATTATTTTACTCATCCTGGGAACAATAATTTGACTCCTGATCTTGTTTTAAAAAAGCTCCACACAACCTCTTGCAAAACCTTCCACTCCGGAAGTTTTTAAAAATATGACTAATGACATCTAAACTCTGAAGTCAACTAATAAAAAAATAAAAATAAAAAAAAAATGCACACCTTTCACACTATAGAACACTTTCAAACTGAGGCATCGAAAGTTCTACGACTTTCGATGGCAAGTTGGCTGAAATAAATTTGACCACAAAACCTATACTTACAATAATGCTTGTAAAATCAACGGCCCGTTCGCTAGGGGCAAAGTGTGTTATCTCTTCTAATAATACGCTTAGTCTTTTCTGTCATTATACGGTGAAAGAGAACTCCTTCTAGACTGAAGTAATTTCAGTTTTTCTTAGAATCCAGGGTGCCCCTTTTTGGAAAGCTAGATTTTCTCCACATTAAAAACTGACCTTATGTCTAACTCTGCCCACATGAGAAGGTAAGGGAATAGTAACACCACAAGTTGGTGGATATTTTTTAATATCTGTAACCACAAAACAATTGACATAGCTTAAGAACAGTTTGTCTTTATGTTCAAATTGCAGTCTTTTGCATAGTTTCCAATGAACTACCTCCCCAACCGAATGTTTTGTTTTTAATATTCCTTTTATTTGGTCCCGAAGAGTCTTCATAGTTGTCACTACCGGTGATTTCTTGCTGATAATAATGGGTGTTGTTTCCATAGAGTTTGAGTGACAGCAAGTCTCCCAGGATCTCCAGCACTCTCTGCCTCTTTTGATAACAGTTACAAATTACTTTGTTCTATCACAACAGCTGTTTACCATTGTTTTCTCACTGATAACAGCCAAATAAGCCTCCTATACGGTTCCAGTACTCTCTGTATCTTTCCAGTGGTAGATTTATTGTTGCTATTTCTTCTTGGTCTTTCCATCCTCTTTCATCCTTCCTGACCATTTTATGTGATAACAACTGAGATTGGTTCCACAAGTTTTTTTTGCAGATAGAGGGGTGGGAGACAGATTGTGGGCTTTTTGACAGTTTCGGTTCCTTTGGACGTATGTAATGTTTTCTTTTTATATTTTTGTTTTATAGGCAAGTAAATGCCAACATCTTTTTATGCCTCGTTTATTTTGTGATCGTTCGTATCTTTTTGAAAATAATATTCTTGGTATTATTTAACATATTTATAAGATAGACCGCTTTTTTTTCATATCTATGTAAATAGGATTTTGGTTTCCCTCACGGGAATGAACACACGCCATCTTGCCTTTTGATTTTTCTTGATTCCATCAGATATAACTTTTTCAATACATTTTCATGTCAAACATATCTGACCTGAACATCTCCTAAATCTTCTCTGTACCTTGTTTAGTATAAGTTATGAGACGTGCGTTCATACCGATTCTTTGGTTACAGCAAAAGACTAAAGTTTTTATAGCATGGTTTTCTTCATTTTTCAGACGATGGGACATATTTGGTACATTTTTTTTTATTTTTTCAAACTTGAAAAGCCATCATTGTCCATTAACATAAAATAGTTTGTAAGGCATAACAAGTTTATGCATGAATCAATTCACCCCCCCCCCCAATGAAATATAATCTAGCATATACTCCACCCATTGCTTGCATACTAAACATAAATTTATTTTTTTATATCTTATACATGGTATAATCACAAGACATGTTGTGAGCCTTTTTCTGCTCTATCATTATTTTCGTGGCTAGTGCTCGACTGAACTCTAATCTATGGTCCATTCTTGCCAAACTTTCACAAAACACGATTAGCTAAAACCACTATATGATTTCCCCTTGCTTTCTATCTGTGCCTAAATCTAAATGTAGATTCCATGAACAAAGCTTCTTTCTCAGAATTGTCTGCCTGTGGAATAGTGTTCTGCTGGACTGCTTCCTGGTTGATTACAACATGGTAGCCTTCAAATCCAATGTAAACAATTTCTTGTTGAGCCGTCCCCATAAATAATCAAATTCTACCCAATTTACACCGTTAGTGATTACTACACTACCACCTTACTTTCATTAACTCTTATCCTCGAGTGGCCTTCGAGCTTTGATAAGTGGTGACTCCCAAGTAAAAAAAAAAAAAAAAAAAAAAAATCACATTAACACACCAGTTCTCATTAGATCATCGGAGTTAAGAAACGTTAAGTCTAGTCAGTACGACAGGGATGACCATCTAGGAATATTAAGCACTCTGTCATCTCTCCTAATTGGGATACAAATGCGGCTGGGGACCATATGTGAATTTTGATATTTCTTAGAAACTTTCCCTCCAGTTGAAGTCTGGTGCTCAGCTAGGTTGAATGCAGCACCAAATATTATCAAAATGGGTAAGAAAAACAACCCCTTGAAATCGAAACAGAGACGAATTAAGACAGACGATCTTGGACAAATAAAATACTGAATATCATTTTGAATAGAGCTATATTAATAATGTCAGTTATTAGCGACCAGTCAGATCTGATGTATGGCAATGCCACGAAACTTCAGTAAAGTGTTAAACTAAATACAATTATATAAAGGTGATTTTTTTCTCTCACTGACATTGATATTAAAAACCTATTTTTTTCTATTTCAATATTAAAACAAACTTAATATACTCGGTCATGAATATGCAATCGACTATATAAAAGTTAGTTAATTTGCATATTTCTTTAAAAACGAGCATTAATTTATTACTTATTTATAAATAAAACATTCATAGCTCAAAGTCATTTAATTTTTAACCTTTCATATCCAACTGTCGGTAGCTCAGATGGTAAAGACACTGAAGAAATAAGGACTAAGACTAATTGATTCTAGCAGATATTTTTTGTATAACTTTTGAAATCATCACGATATACTGGATAATAATTGATAGAGAATTGGCTCTGTAATAAGTCATCTGCATGAATTAAAATATAATTATATGCATATTTTACGACCGGGCAACGCAAGGTGGGCTGTTACTGTGTGTGTGTGTGTGTGTGTGTATATATATATATATTTACAAAGGAGTCACCACTTATCAAGGTCCACAGGCCACCCGAGGATAATGGTTAATGAGTGTACAGTAGTCAATGGGACAATATCGTAGTAACCGTTAGTAGTGGAAATTTGGTCAATTGGATTACTTAAGGGGATGGCTCATTAAGAATTTTACATTCGACTTGAAGACAACCATATTGTAGTCAGCTGGAAAGCAGGGAAACTAAAGAGAGTTCCACAGGCATGCAGGTCTAAGTTATTGATAGTGGTTTCAGCTAGACGAGTGCTTTTCATGAAAGCTTGGCGAGAGGGACTATAGATTGGAGCTCAGACAAGCACTTGCCATGAAAATAATGAGAAAGCAGAGACAGGCCTGTAACGTCTCTATCATGGGAAAGAGGTTGCAGGAAAGAGAAAAGGGCATCCCCCACTAGGCTACAAAGTCTGTTTTGAACTCTGTCGAGGCAGGATAAGGTCTTTCTAACAGTTCCTGCTCAGATGTGGCAACAATACTTCATCCTTGGACGTATCTAGCTCTTATATAGGTAGAGAATTGCATCAGCAATGAGATATCTAATGGAGCGGTAGAACGATCCCACCATTTTTCCAGAAACCTTAGCAACAGATTTGATGTATGTGTTCCATTTCAGGTCAGGAGTAAAGGTCAGACCCAGAAGCTTGTCAAAACATGGAGCCTCCCTAAGATGACAGCCATTCATTTCAATTGATGCCAGATGAGGATCAGAGCATTGATGATGTAAAGATAGAAGCTTGGTTTAGATGCGTTAAAATTAACTAGCTACCTCTTTCCCTATTGTACCACGTGCTCAATATCAGAGGAGAGAGAATCAGAGAGAACTTGGTTATTTACAGCCTTTGAAGTGTTGCCATACATGGTAGTGTTGTCAGTATAAATGTCTACGTTTGATCTTAGGATGTGATTTGGAAGATCATTGATGTAGATCAGGAAGAGAGTTGGACCCAGGATTGACCCCTGAGGGACTCCAGCATTAATACTATGAGCTTCAGATTTCTGCCCATCAACCACTACTCTTATGAACCTATCAGAGAGAAATGATTTAATAATTGAAAAGAGAAATGATTTAATAATTGAATAATACAATAGCTGGAGATCTTGTGGAGTAGACCTTTATGCCATACCCTATCAAAGGCCTTTGATATGTGAAGAGTAATTGCCCTAGAAAGGAAGCCTCTGTCGAGAGATTCAATAATCCTATGAGATATAACTGTAAGCACATCTGTAGATCTAACAGAACGGAAACCATATTGTGTGTCACTAAGGGGATTATTTTTGCTGAGATGGTTGATTACTTCTCTATTTAACACAGATTCCAGCAACTTATTCATGATGCACAGGAGACTTATTGATCTGTACTAAGAGGGAGATGAGCGATCACCTGAATTCTTAAATATAGGGCATACTGATGAGGTTTTCCAAGATGTTAGGAAGCAATTCTCCTTAAGACAACGCTTAAACAGCTATGTAAAAATGGGTGCTAGCTAGTTCTGGTTGAAGCTTTTTCAGCACTATAATTGGAATGCTGTCAAGGCCAGTTGCTTTACTGGAAACAAGGTTTTTTATTAGCTTGGCAAATTCATGCACAGATATTTGTATGTTGCATAGCATGTTTTCATATATATATATTAATATAAACAAATTTACATGGTCGCGACTATATAAATTTGTTTATATTAATAAAAATATATCTTGCTCTTCTTTTATTGTGCACTCTTAATAACCTCGTTAAATCCATTAGTTATCGCTCTTGAATACCTTTTAACCTGGTACACACACACTTATGTGTGTGTGTGTGTCTGTAATATAATAATTTTCCGAGTTCCAAATATCAAGTTTTCTCAGTTGGTCCTTTATTACTTTTCAAAATGTATCCATTACAATATTGTTTCATATTGCGACTAACAAGTCTGCAAAATTATGTTATTGCTGCATATTTAGTCACGTATTCATTAGATGTTCACCTTAAAAATAACTTAGAAAAACCAACATTATGGGCAACTTACATGTCTATAATGATGTTTTTAAAAAAAATTTCAAAATTTATATTAAAAAATTTTTTTTCTCATTTACATTATGAGAAAGGTTTTTTTTTTTTTTTACGATTGGTATAAACTAAGATGTTTCAAGTAAATGATTAACATTTATATTATTCACTTTGCTTTTTTTTTGGGGGGGGTCCTTTACATTTTATTCAATTGTTTTGCTTGGAGTTAATTTAAAATGGCAAGCCTGTTTCTTCTGTTGATAAGAATTCTTTGTACAAACGCGAAGGAGGAATCGGGGGTGGAGTTTGATATGTGTTTTGTGTTATCTGCTGACTTTAGTGCTTCTTGCTTGTTGGAAAGATGAGGCCAAAGCAATTGCAGGTGAAAGCAAATCCTATTAGACATTTAAACATTTTTTTTTTTTTTTCCACAAAATGTTTTTATATTGTACTTCATATTATCTGGATTCTTCGGACTACTGTTCTCATCTTTAGCATCATTTTCACATTTCCACCAATGTAACCTTTGACCTTCTTCTTTATCCACTACTACTACTACTACTACTAAATTGCTTGGTAAAATTCTGAAGATTGAAGGTTCACTCTTCATTGTGGATGACACTCAAAATACAATCACAAATTACTTAGGACTTCTATTCAGTCATGGTTGACGGAACAAAAGCATGCTATGCTACCCCCATGGAACATGGTTGACGGAACAAAAGCATGCTATGCTACCCCCATGGAACATGGTTGACGGAACAAAAGCATGCTATGCTACCCCCATGGAACATGGTTGACGGAACAAAAGCATGCTATGCTACCCCCATGGAACATGGTTGACGGAACAAAAGCATGCTATGCTACCCCCATGGAACATGGTTGACGGAACAAAAGCATGCTATGCTACCCCCATGGAACATGGTTGACGGAACAAAAGCATGCTATGCTACCCCCATGGAACATGGTTGACGGAACAAAAGCATGCTATGCTACCCCCATGGAACATGGTTGACGGAACAAAAGCATGCTATGCTACCCCCATGGAACATGGTTGACGGAACAAAAGCATGCTATGCTACCCCCATGGAACATGGTTGACGGAACAAAAGCATGCTATGCTACCCCCATGGAACATGGTTGACGGAACAAAAGCATGCTATGCTACCCCCATGGATTAAATAAAGGGTTCTGTTCACAATTCTGTGCAAATTTCTGAATTTGGCATCCCTCTGCCTATTTTACAAATATTTTAATGGTAGATGCTCCGACAAACTACAAGCGATTGTACCCCCTCGACGTAAATACCCTTGACAACCCCCCGACAAGCAGCAAAATCCCACCCCTACACAGTGGAGATCCCCAGATCCGGAAGGCCTTCTACTCTAACAGTTTCTTCCCCAGAACTGGTAGATTTTGGAATTCCCTTCCAGGCTCCTGTTTCCCCGACTGTACTGACATGCAGAAATTCAAGTGTAATGTAAACAGTCATCTTGCTGCTAAACTCCCTACATAGTGTCCCTGCAATTATGTCTCATTTAGTAGCCCCTACATCAAAGTAGCACTGTGCCTTGTCTGGAGTGAAAATGCGATTTAAAAAAAAAAAAAGATACACCTGGAGAAAGTTAGAGATTACACTCAAGATAGCCCAAATAATCCAAAAAGTATCATTTATCCTCATTTTAAAAACATGTTTTTAGATTATTTATCATCTTTTTTTTTGTTGCCTTAAATGGTTCACAAATGACTAAAATTCTTTATTTCTAATTGACTTACATAGTATTGCATGGGTGTCAAATGTTGGCACAAATTTAGGTTTGCCCTGTCAGCAGAGGCCATGCATTTGCTGACTAACTTCATCTAGAGGAGTAAGCGCCCCCCCCCTCTCAAAATGGTGACCTGGTGACTTTTAGCTGTCTACTTCGATCCTTACTCCAGCTAGATCGGGAAGACAGAGAAACCTAATCGAATCAATTGATGGGTCATGTCATAACCTATCTGCAAGTTCATCCCCAACTGTATTATTTAATCCTGTTCTTTAAAAAATCAAAACCTTCTTTCGCATTTTTATATTCTTCCTAAATAGATATGAGAAGGCGGTGAATGAAAGTCGGTTGTGTTGGGAACATTGGGAAGATTTCTCAGTGCCAAAGAGTATTGTTTTCTAAGAGTAATGCTCCCACTCTTATCGTAAGGTTTTCTTCTAAGAGTAATGTTCTTTGGGAGTAATGTTTGTGCTCTCACTAAGATTTTTTCTTGGAGTAATGTCTTTTAGAAATACCGTTTTTTAAGAGTAATGTTTTTTTTAGAAATACTGTCTTTTAGGAGTAATGTCTTAGAAATAACTAGTAGGGGTGCCCAGCGTTGTCCAGGTGTTTAGGTGGTGTAGAAAGGAAGCCTTGCTGTTATTTCAGATCATTTGAAACCATAGCAAGTTTTTATGTTAGCGAAATAGTACTGTATGTGGACGACATATATGTATAAAACATAATTATCCATGGTCATACGTTTCATCATTATATAATTAAGCAGGGTGGCTGAACATGATGAGATCTGAAACCAAGACTCTGTAACTCCGTAAACTAAATAAAAGGTTCTGTTTGAAATTCCGTTCAAATTCCGGACTTCGACAAGATACACCTGAAGAAAGTCGGAGATTATATCGACCGAAACGTTGTGGAAATCGCAATCAAGGTGAGAACAGTAGTCCAATGAATCGAAATAATATGAATAACTGTTTGGCAGATGTTGGACCATTGGTGTATAAATTTGCTAAAATTGATTGAAATGTAATTCAAGTTGAACATTTTTGTTTTGCTATGTTCTTGAATATTATCAACTCATTAATCAAGAGAAGAAACAAAACGGACCGACTTAACATTCGATTGACATGGTGCAAGAGATTAGAACAGCTACAAAGGTCAGGAAGGGATCATTCGCAAGTCAACACATACATGCAATCATTGTATTTTCATATGTAATAGGAGTGGGTTTAGTATGATCCTTTTCAATGACTTCACAAGATTTTAAATTATAACAGAGATAAGAAAGATTGAGTATAGATGGTTCAAAGTTTATGGAAATGTTAGACTGAATTATATATTAATCGACATCGGTTAACGTGCAGAACATTATTAGCAGGGGAGGGAGGCTTGCCCGGTCGTAAAATACGCCTAAATATATTTTAATTCATGCAGATTTCGTATTTATTATTTCAGAGCCAATTCTCTATTGAATATTATATTGCACCTAATATATAGTACTGATTTCAAAAGATTTAAAAAAAAAAAAAAAAAAAAAAATGACTTTGGCGCCGTCAGCTAGAATCAAAACCAAAACATTTAGTGCTTCAGCCGTGTTCCCTACCATTTGAGCTATCAACAGATAGATAATAAAGATTTAAAATTAAACCACTTCAAGCTTTGAATGAATTTGTGCATGCGCAGAAATAATAGAAATATGTTGGCAAGTTGAAATGAACATTTTGCACTTCAACTTGACAATATATTTCTGTGGGCGTTATCCATCCAAACAAAGATTTTACTCATTATAAGCCATTCTTGGTGTATGATTACTATTTCCCGTTAATTTCAGTGTTATGTGACCAGTAGTTTAAAAGTTTATCGGTTAAATATTTACACATAGACAGACGCACACACACAGACATATATCTACTGTTTTATTTATATAGATTTAACAGTTTTAATGCAAAGTTGTATCGGATGGTCATCAGGTTTTATATGAAGTTATATTGAATGCTAAAATTGACCTATTTTTATTATAATTTGTGTTTGTATTCTTCTTTTACAACAGGACGTAAATCATAAATTGATGTCATGCCAAAGCTATAATTATTTTGTTAAGGTAATGTTTTAAGCTCTATTTATAATAAAATACAAATAGCTCAGTAGAACATCAGACTAAACATCTCAAAATTTGGGTTTCGGTTTGTGTATTGGGATTACTGCAATGTTTTTCGTTTCTAAATCGTATTCTAATTTTTTTCTTTTTACATGTAATAAATGCATTGTGGAATTTGTCCCGATTCGAAATATCAAAGAGTTTTATATTTTAAATCGAAATAAATTCCACAATGTATTTATTACATTTTTAAAAAAATTGTGACTGACAGACAAAATTTCATATTTATATAAGACTAGCAGGACCTGTGGAAATTCCACGATTGCATCTATTATGTGTAACATATTGCTGTTTAGCATTCTGTGGACGTTCAGCGTGAATGGAGACTCTGCGATATTATTGTAGCCCTTTTGTTAAAACTGTAAAAGTATTTATCTAAGTAATCTCGTTAATGTAGTGTCAGAATATGTCTGGTTATTACGGTTTATCTCCAAAATCCTTATAAGAGCCTGTGACATATTTCCATTGTATGAACGCCTGGCACTAACGGAAATCCCATGATACCATTATACCATCTTTAGACAGAACAGATACTACCCTTGGATTCTAGCCAGAAAACCAAGAAGGTATGTTTTTGTTTCATGTACGTCTCAAAAGCGACATCATTTTTTTTTTTTTTAATTTTATTTTTTTATTTATTTTTTTTACATTGCATCTTCGGTGATCAGGAGATCCTATTTATTAAAAAGGAATATAGAAGGTGATAACATACTACAAACATTAAATTAGCGTATCTATAAACTAATTTAATGTTCGTGGTATGTTATCATCTATTCTCCTTTTTATAAATAGGATCTCCTGATCGAATAATTTATAATCTCAAAACCGTGACACACATACATACCTTAAAGGTACTGCAGTATTAATATATAGATAATTTTAAGCCTGCCCTAAAAAAGGCATATCAGAATGTGGTGAAAGTTCTATAGGAGTGACATGTATTTTAATCCTATATGAATTGATTGAATAATCGCATGTGCGAAAATACAGAAGCCATGCCTTAAAATTATATCTGGAAAAACTGGTTCATCTATTATATAAATCTCATCTGTCTTTTTAATTTTTTTTTTTTTTTTTTTTTTTTTCTTCCTTTGAAGATTGTAATGCCGGGTATGGGGCAGCCAAACCAGCTGCCAACATTGCCCCGCTTTTTTATTGAAACCAACCGAGAGCTCTTTTTAGTATCCTCGCTGTTCCCTGTTTGTATGTCTGCCTAAAACTATCTACAGAGGTGACAGATTTTCACGAGATTGGTATCCTTTTGAAGCTCGACCCTTCGAACGACAAATATTAAAAAATTGGTCAAAATCATTAATTCCTTCACCCTCAGTTTTCTACAAGGAAGATCGTTTTTTTTTGGGGGGGGGGGAGGGTTGCTGATATTCTTGCAAGTCATTCAAACCTCGTGTCACATAAAAGACATTATTTCAACCACCCGTGATGTCCCAACCACAGTAGGCGCACCGTTTGTTTTTTTCTTTACCTCTTTTTGGTGCGTTACAGGTTCGCGCCTGCTTACTACTCCTATTTTTTTTTTTTTTTTTTGTTCAACCAACACCCTTACACACACCTCCACTTTCTTTTCCACCTTCGCATCACGGGTTCAAGCCTGCCTAATAAATTTTTTTTCATTTGCTCAACACACCTACAAACACCCGGGCAACGCCGGGCACCCAGACTAGTATATTTATAATTTATATAAAAAAAAGTAGTGATCATGTGACCCTGTTTTTAACTACATCTGTCACACACCAAAATAACCTTGTGCTCTTAAAATCACTTGGCTCCCAAAATAAAAATCACTTGTTTGGAGCCGATCACTAAGTATTTAAGGGCGAGAATTTTCAACAGTCAATCAGTTGAGCCCCTAAAACAGGATAATGCTAACAACTATAATCAGCTTTCTTTTCTTCTTTTTTATGGAAATCACTCCAGACAAAACATAAAACCACTTCATGTAAGAAGCTAACAAGAACAAAAGATGATTATTGCAAAGACAGGAGATTCCTATTGACCTTAGCCTTGAAAATGTCAAGGCTATATTTGGGGCTATGGAGAGCAAATTACAATTCTCAAGTCACACTTATACTATCACACGTATGTATACTCACACTGACAAAAGCATCACATACACAATATCTACTAATTTGACTCACACAAACTGTCATACACATATGAATACTGACAAAAAAGTGAGACACACGCACACACACACAGTCACACACTAACAGGAAACAAAATGCATACATACATTCACTTCTAGAACTCATAAGTTTCCTAATTGTAAACTTTCTACAAAATGAGAACTCATTTTTCAAATGAACATTTAATCACGTGAAATAAGTTTCAACCAATTGTAATTTTGTGTGTATATATTAGTGTTGGGACGATTTATTGGAATCAGGAATCTGAAAAATTAGAACGTTTTGAGGTACTGAAATGAAAAAAAACATGGTGTCTATTTTCTGATGCCAAAAACGATTCCTTTATTTATTTATTTATTTTTTTTATTTAATTTTTTTTTAAACAAAATCTTCCCTTGCTGGTAGTTATAATGAAATAGTTTAAAATCAATAAATATTTATTATCAGTAAAACTAAAATCTATAGATGCCCCCCCCCCTGCCACAAATATGTTTTTACGTTTGAGAAAATATCAGCACATTTAACATGTGTTTTTATGGTAATCGGTAAAACAACTTTATAGTTAAATGTTTAGAAATTTATAAAGAAGCAGTAATTTTTTTTTTTTTTTTTTTTAAATTCCATTTTCACCCCGAACAAGGTGTACAGTGCCACTTTGATGTAGGGAACTGCTATCGGGGACAATAGTTGCAGGGATACTATATAGGGAGTCGAGTAGCAAGATGTCCATTCACATTACACTTGAACTTCTGCATGTCAGTACAGTTCGGAAAACATGAACCCGGAAGGGAGTTCCAGAGTCTAGCAGTTCTGAGGAAAAAACTATTAGAGTAGAATGCCTTATATCTAGGGATCTCTACTGTGTAGGGGTGGGACTTGTCGAGGGTATTTATGTCAAGGGGGTACAAGTAGTTTGTCAGTGCATCCACCATTAAAATACTTATAAAACAGGTATCTGAATCAGGAATTTAGTACAGAATCTGTAATTGTATCGGAATCGGGAAAAATATTGGAATCGTTACATCACTAGTGTGTATGTGTATATATATATATATATATATATATATATATATATATATATATGATGAAAATAATGGAAATAGTATTCCGATAAAATAGAGAAAAAGGAACAAACCATATTATGTATTCATCCAGAGGAAGTCTCGAAATAAAGACGAAACGTTGATGAACACATAATACGGTTTGTTCCTTTTTATTTCTCTCTCTCTCTCTCTCTCTCTCTCTCTCTCTCTCTCTCTCTCTATATATATATATATATATATATATATATATATATATATATATATATATATATATATATATATATATATATATAGGCAGCAAATCGTTATCGAAGAATATCCACTTAAATACAGAAGATTTTCCTTTTTCTTCACTTTTCTGGCAATTTTCTTGTTTTTCTTGACTTGATGAGCAATTCTTTTAGTGTTTGCTGGGAAATTATGTATTATGGATCCAAGTGATCTTGTATCAGCCATTTCTCTCTCTCGGGTACTTTTGATCACGTGATCATCATCAAGAGTAGTATTTTTTAAGAGATTTTGTTCGTTTGTTATATCGTTATATATACTAGCAGACCGCCTGGCATGGCCCAGTTGTAAAATAAGATTAGATATGATATTTATGGAGATTATTATAAAGGTAAAAGTCTAATTGTACCCAATATATATTGTGTAAGTTTAATGATTTTATCCCTTTTATTCACCATTCATGTTTTTTTTTTTTCTTTTCATCCATTTTCCAACAGCTTATTATAATTTACTTGTGTGGATCTTAGCACTTTTCTTTTTTAAACGCAACAAAAAAGAAAAAGAAAATCTTAGTGAAACTACAGTTGACCACTTCCAGTTCTGATGATTCCTCCTCACTCTGTCCTCCGAAAGGATGATGCAGAGAAAATGTGAACAGTTACAGACACCCCTACACACACACACACACACACACACACACACACACACACACACACACACACACACACACACACACACACTAAAACCCCGACCTTTATGTTCCATTTTGCCCTTGGGTGGGCTGGGGGTTGGGGAGTAACAGGTAAATACACTTAGCCATGCTTACGTCAATCAAGTAAACAATCTAATTCACCGATTCTGTTATGCATTGCTGACTGGATTTTTATTGTAACTTGATATTTTTTGTTTGTTTGTTTTTATGTTTGGACAAGAGGGCGAGGTAAATCGTTACCTTCACAAAAATGTTTTGTTTTCCCCTGCATTTATTTCCGTGAGGATGGGGGAGGGGGTAATTTGACAGTTCATGCAATTTTTTTTTTTGTTTTTGTTTTTTGTAGAGGAGGTAAATGATTTTATATACTTTTTTTTATTCATTTATTAAAATTAAGTGAGACTACCATCACCAGCAGGTGCAGTGTAAACAAATTGATGGCACACTACACAGAGAGCCATGTGCTGGTCGCCAAGTAAACTCGTCTGGCGTCAGCAGGGTTATAAAATTCCATTTTGTGGTTTTGTTCAGATGAAAGAAAATAATTGGGTGTAAATAGTTTCCGAAACTTTCCATCTTTTAATACATAAGGATTTGTTAAGAATTTTAAAGCCAGTTTAAACACCTTTTTATTTTTTTTATTCCAATGCTTTCAAATTTCATAGGGTCACAAAACAACTGAATTTCTTTCTTCAATTATTGACAAAAGATTAAAATGGCTGACCTATTTACATAAGAAACTGAAAAACAATGTTTGATATAATTGCATAATTAAATTTCATTTTAAATAGAATTGTGCATTTTTTACAATTTTGATAAAGAATTGATTAATAATAAATAACTAGACTATTTAGCCCGTTAAAAATGGGAGAAAAAGTTATAGGCCGTTTATTTAGAATGCGTACCTTATACTAAATTGATGGTCGAATATGGTTCCATTTTTGCATTAAATACTAATCCATAACTGTGCATCGAACAAATACCATAATTCTTAGTTCACTGCACCTTATAGCAAAGGTTCATACAAAATTTCAGCCAGATCGACCCAGTAGTTTTCAATGAAAAATGAGACAGACAAAAGAGAAATACAATATGGATAAAAATATGTGTAAATCACGTAGAGGCGAGATGCATGCACACACAAACACGGTCACACGATTAATTATAGAGATTGGATAGAAAATATTAAAATCATTAAAATTTCTATTTATTAGCTGATATAACCGATGTTTTAATCTGAAGCTTTCATCAGCTGTTACAGCAGGAATGCTTCCCTGTAAACTACAACATATTTGCCTTCAATTCCAGTGTCAACGAATATCTGTTCCTATTTACTTACTTCTGATATAATAAGGCATAATTACGTTGACACACCAGTTCCTACTGAGTCACCGAAGTTAAGCAACGTTGAACCTGGTCGGTACTAAATGGGTGACCAATTGTGACTTCCAGGTGCTGTATGTGCTCTCTGCTTATTTCGGCACTGGACTCTGTGTCGATTCGGGAGAGGAGTGGTTGGGAATGCACAACCCTTGTCTCGCAATTACACGTGCAGCTGCTCCTACAGGGGGTATCCTTTGTCTTTTGAGACTAAATGGAGGCCTACATTTACTTACCTCCTCATGAGGGCAAAGTAAAAGACAATGTCAGATTTTTAATATGTGAAAATCCATCTCCCCCAAAATCAGACATTCTGGATTGGCGCAAAATTAAAAATTGCCTCAATGTAGATGGATTTCTCCTTCATTGACCGAGGACAGGATGAACTGAGCAAAGCATGAGAACAGATACCAAACTTGTTATAAATCTCCTTGAGTAATCATCTTGTTCAGTTCATTCATCATTTTCAATCCTATAATCCACCTATTTCATTAACCTTTATCCTCTAATGGTTTTGCAAAGATTAAGTCGTGAATCATTTCTATATTTTTTTTAATGGTGAATTGTGTGAGCCAATTTATGAAGTGAGAAAAATATAATTTTTTAAAGAAATTTTTTAAAAACGAAAAACCGGGTAGTTTTAATGATCAAGTCTGATTCCTGAAATCGCCTTCCGGTAATAATAATAATAATAATAATAAATGACAAAAAGTTATATTCCAAAATTCATGATGTTGACCATCTTATAATTTATTCCTTTAATTCAGTTGACTTATGCAATTCTTGACAGTATCTATTTCATAGCGCAAAATCAATCACTTATTTAATCAATCATTTATTCAATATAGAATTGCTCTGTAATTACATTGAGCTTCTTAAATAAGGATTGATGTATATTATAAGAAAATATATTTTTACAGAAATATATATATATATATATATATATTTATATTTTGGCAGCAAGTTATTATTCAAGCCTGTCTGATTGAACACGACAGAGTTATTGTTTTTTTTGTTTGTTTTTTTTTTCGATTTTTCTGGATATCTTTTCCATTTGCCGAGCAGTCTTTTTTTATTTCAGCTGGCATGTTGTATAAAATGGCGCCCAAAAGTTGTTGTTCAGCCATATTCCTCTCAACCGCTTTTTATCGGTGCATCCGATTATCATCAGGAGCGATTGTTGTTGTTATCGTTTTCTTTTTCTTTTCCTATGAGGCTTGGTGTATTTATAGTTTTTTTTATTTTATTATTGGTTGTAAAGGTGGGTGCAAGTTGGTTAGGGGCGAATTATTTTTGTTTTTGATTTTCTTATTTTATAGTTTATTTATTTAGTTTCTTGTTAGTTATTAATAATGCTGTGAGGACAACATATGTTATTCACTGTTTTGACTCTTGAATATATATCTGTTAATATCTTATGTTTTTATATATATATATATATATATATATATATATATATATATATATTTTTTTTTTTTTTTTTTTTTTTTTACAAGGGTGTCACCACTTATCAAGGCCCAGAGGCCACTCGAGGATAAGGGTTAATAGGTATACATTAGTCATTGTGATTTTAGCATAGTAAACAGTGGGAATTTTGAAACTTGGATTACTTAGGGGGACGATTCAATTAGAACTTGTTCACATTGGACTTTTTCTTTTTTTTTTTTTTTTTTCATAGATATCACCTCATTATCAAGGCCAAGAGGCCACTCAAGGATAAGGGTTAAAGAGTGTACAGTAGAAATTGGACAATATAATAATCATTAGTAATGAAAATTTGTTAAATTTGATAACTTATATGGAACGGCTCATCAAGAACTTATTTACGTTAGACTTGAAGACAACCATATTATAGTCAGCCGGAAAGCAGGAAAACGGAAGACAATTCCACAGGCGTGCAGTTCTAAGAAAGAAGCTTTGTTCATGGAATCTATGTTTAGGTTTAGGCACAGATAAAGAGTGGGGGGAATTATTGATAGTGTTTACAGCTAGACGAGTGTTTCTTGCGAAAGTTTGGCGAGGGGGGACCATAGATTGAAGCTCAGTCGAACACTTTCCACGAAAATAACAATACATCAGAGACAAACTCGCAACATCTCTTCTGTGAGATAGAGGTTGCAAGGAAGAGAAAAGGACATCTCCTACGAGGCTACGAAGTCTATTTTGAACTCTATCAAGGCAGGCCAAGTCCTTTCTAGCAGCTCCTGCCTAAATGTGGCAACAGTATTCCATCCTTGGATGTACCTGGCTCTTATATAGATAGAGAATTGCATCAGCAGTGAGATATCTACTGGATCGATAGAAAGATCCCACCATTTTTCCAGCGGCCTTGGCAACAGATTTGATGTACGTGTTCCATTTAAGATCAGGAGTAATGGTCAAGCCAAGAAGCTTGTCAAAACTTGAGGCCTCCTGAAGACGAGAGCCATTCATTTCAATTGATGACAAATGTGGATCAGAATGTTGATAATGTAAAGAGAGAAGCTTGGTTTTAGATGCATTAAAAGTAACCAGCCACTCCTTTCCCCATTGTACTACATGCTCAAGATCAGAGGAGAGAGAATTGGAGAGAACTTGGTCATTTACTGTCTTAGATGTGCTACCATAAATGGTAGTGTCGTCAGCATAAATGTCTACAAATGATGTAAGGATGTGATTTGGAAGATCATTAATGTAGATCAGGAAAAGAGTTAGGCCCAGGATGGACCCCTGAGGGACACCGGCATTAATCCCGTGGGCTTCTGATTTTTGCCCATTATATAGACTGATGTGATTCTCAGTTGATTGACTGTCTCTTACTGTGTCGGATATATACTTGAGAGCCAAAAGAATGAAAAGAATAATCTGTTGTCACAGCCCTAGTTATTAAATACTGTTGTTAGTATGTATGTATGTATATATATATATATATATATATATATATATATATATATATTAAGCTGGTCTGCAGTTTAACTTGTTGCTGGCTATCTTGCTCTTGCTTGTTGCTGGATCTCAACATTTTGAACCGAGAGAGAGTCTTAGCTGTCGTACAAAGTTAAGACTCTGTAACATCATCTGTGTATAGATACTCCCTCAGGCATTTGTCTATTAAAATGGTCCTGTGGCGATGGAAATCATTTTTGGGCTCATGGTGTCTGAGGGAGTGGCACTCGTCTGACAAGACGTTGCAATCATCATATTTATATATATATATATATATATATATATTTCTGTTTATTATAGAAAGATTATTGGTTACATATGTGCATACACGTTTCAGTGAAATCTCGATTCAAAGATACCATCTCATCAGACCAAAAAGAGGACCCCCTTTTTGATCTGATGAGGTGGTCTCTTTGAATTAAAATTCCACTGAAACGTGTATTACTCCTAGGGAAAGCAATCTAGACAACCATTATACATACATATATATATATATATAAAATAAATGACAAAAGTTTACATTCCAAATTTCATGATTTTGACCATGTTACAATTTATTTCTTTAAGTACGTTGACATTCACAGTTCTTGACAGCACCTATTTCGTAAGGCAAGATCATTCATTTAATTATTATATCAAGCAATGAATTTATTCTGCCCTTAACTCTTCAGAAAAAGTAACACTTATCTTGCCTAGATCACCAAAGTTAAGTAATGTTAAGCCTGGGCAGTACTAAATGGGTGACTATTTGGTCTCTGTTTATCTCGGCATTGTTTCCGGTTATCCTGGACTCCTCCCTGCCATCAGAATCACACAGTGTCTATTCAGGAGGGGTATAGTTAAAGATTGCACAGCCAATTACATGCAGAGCTACCCTTGTACAAGGTATCCATTGTCTTTCCAGACAGGACGGAAACAATAAGATAATGGAGAATATTTCCATTCAAGATTTGGACTCATCTGGTGAACGAAAGCATAAAAATACACCAATAGTCGTTTTGTGTTATAACTAAACTAAGAACTATCCATTCTTATTTTGCGTTATACTCATCTGTACAACCATATTACTAACCGGAATCATAAAACCTGACATAGTGATATGGGACAAAAAGGAGAAAGAAGCAACCTTAGTAGAAGTTAGTGTCCCCCAATGATGCTTGGTTAAACAGAGCTGAAAGGGAGAAGATAACGAAATACCAATGTTTTATGTACGACATGAAAAGAAACTGAAATCTTAGTAAGATCTCTATCATTCCAGTGTTTATAGAAGCAGCTGAACTCATGAAAAATAATTTCAAAAACTACTTGACAAATATACCCGGTGAACCAAGTGCAAGAGAGATTCAAACAATTGCACTTAAAGGGACAGTCAGAATCTTAAAAAAGATCTCTCAATTAGATTATCTGAGTTAGCGGATGAATGTTCAGCATCTGGTAGGATGCCCCATCCCCAACTTGAATAAACTAACCAATTTCTGTACAGGTCTTTATTTGCCCACCTTTTTCTCAAATCAATCCTTATCACTAACTCCCATGTTTTTGTTAGGCTTCCCATACCATCTGACCCTAGTGTCTTGACTGTCCTACATAAAATCTAGGCACTCTCAGCCATTATTTCAATATGACCAAACCAACAAAGTCTCCTCTCCTGTGCACATCTTTCTATACTGTCCAAGTTTAATTGTCATCTGAGCTCTTCAGATCTGTCTTCAAAACTAACATTACACATCCGCCTATTATTCTCGTATCATTTCTCTCCATGCAACGCATGTCTTCAACTTCCATACATCATCCCACACTGCACACAATGATTAATAAAATCTCCATCGCATCTATATATTATTTATAGTGTTTTTATTTTAAGCAGAACGGTCTTATTTTTTGTTTGTTTATCTTTAATGAATGAAATTTGGAGAATTCAGTTGAAAAGAAAAAAAACTGGAGAAAACATTAAGAGCTGTAATATGTTTTATACAGCTAATATCGGCATTAAGTAGAGCCTATTTCACATTTTAAAAAAAAGTTAGAATCAGTTTTCTCATATGCTATCCTACATTTTGCCAGTTTCTGCATATTACATATGAATATATATAGTCATCCACAGACAGACTGCTTCGCTATATTAGTTCTTCAGCACCCATCATCTTGAACTAGTGATCGAACTTACAACCATCTAGTTGATAGTCGGCTGTTCTATGCTCTAGCCCATGGGGCCGTTGCCTACTAACGATATCATTAAATGTCTATTTATATAAACATTTAACCGCTGCTTTGTTTATTTACAAACAAAGAGTTTCGCATTACGCTAAGAAAGCAGTGAATGAAATCATTTGCGAAAGTGCTCAACCCAAGGAGGGGACCATTTATATAGTCACCCACAGAAAACTGTTTTACTGTATCTTCAGTATTTTATTGGTAGAGGTATTATCCACTGGAGAGCCATGTATTTAACAGCTGTCCTGTTTTTAAATCTCTGAAACAGCTACATGGTAAGCAGCTGATGATCCCCGTTTTTTATTTACAAAATTTTAGTTAAGGTTTTCTCTTTTCATCCTTATGTAGTTAAATACTGTTTTAAAATTGAAGACTTTTGTGAAATCGGCTTGTGTAAGTGCTAAGTCTATTTAACAATTTTAGTTAAGGCCTTTTTTTTTTTTTTTTTTTTTTTTTTTTCATTCATATATAAATGAATTCTCATTGGTCATTATAAACTTTTTAGAAATCGGATTATGTAGGTGTTTAGTCTGCAATAGGTTAAAATTAATATTGTTTTCCTTCCGGGAATTTAAACTGCATTCTTTATTTTTATTTTTGTTTTTTTTTAAATCAAAGCTTTTTAGACTATATATATATATATATATAATATAGTAGAACTCCTGGATACGGTGGTCATAGGATACGTTTTTTTTCAGGTTACAATGTGGAATATGTGATGGTTTTCCGGCCCCGGTTATGGTATTTGCCCCACCTTACGGTGTTATTTATGATGTTATTTGATTATATACATGTGTATTATATACTGTACTGTATTTTGTTACTCATTTTTTGTATGCACTGTATAAAATTTTGCTTAAGACTTGCCATACAGCGATTTCACCATACGATCTCAACTCCAGAACGGATTAATGCCTATCCCAGGGTTTCTATCATATATATATATATATATTTACACGGTGGTCACCACTTATCAAGGCCCGGAAGCCACTCAGGGATAAGGGTTATTGCAAGTACAGTACGTTAGTGTGGAGATTTAATGAAGTGTTTACTTAAGAGGGCGGTTCATTAGGAATTTGTTAATGTTGGACTTGAAGACATCCAAGTTGTAGTCAGGTGGGAAGCAGGCAGACGGAACAGAGTTCTACAGGCGTGCAGTTCTAAGAAAGAATCTTTGTTCATGGAATCTACGTTTTGATTTAGGCACAGATAAAGAGTGGGGGGAATTTTTCACAGTGGATTCAGCTAGACGGGTGTTTTTCATGAAGGATTGGTGAGGGGGGACCAGAGATTGGAGTTCAGATGAGCACCTATATATATATATATATATATATATATATATATATATATATATATATATATATATATATATAAGTGATTTGGCATCTGCATTTCAAATCCCAGTGTTGATGAGTTTGCTATGTTTAGTCACTATGATGAATCCTGAAATGCTAAAGCAGCCATCTGTGGATATATATATTTCCCCAAAACCTCTGGCGTTCATGGAGAGGTGGCTAAAACTTGCTGCTATTGTTTCAAATGATCTGAAATAACAGCGAAGGGAGACTTGATTCCAAATATTTCTCATATGTTATATCTCCCCTCTTTTGGAAATAGGAAATGATTACAAATATCTCCAGTATCAAATAATCCTTATACACTGTAAATTTACTTTATGTATGAAAACCAAAGAGGGGAGATATAACATATGAGAAATATTTGGAATCAAGTCTCCCCTTGCTTTTATTTCAGATCATTTGAAACCATAGCAGCAAGTTTTAGTCTCTCCTTCATCAAGGCTATAGGTTTTGAGGAAATATCAGATATTTTGTAATTCATATACAAAACTAGGAAAACAAATGACTGTAATTGAAACATTTTATGGCTGTAAAAAAAGTGTCAAAAATAGGCTCTGGATGATGGATGATCCTTTTAATGTGCAACCTTAAGGGCAAGTGTCACATCAGGTCAATACCTTTCCAACGAGCCTTCATTTGTTTAAATTTTGATCAATAGTCGCTGAGATTTGGAACTTATAAAGTTGCAAAAAAAAGGTGGTGGTTGTGTGTGTGTGTATATATATATATATACTCGTAGCTAAATTGAATATTGAAATGCTCGTATCTTTGGTTCTATGGGACAAAACTAAATGAAAATTTGCAGGCTTTTTTAAGATTATAAAACTATTCTATGGTTAAAATTTTATGACAATTGATAAAAAAGAACTTATATTTTCAAACCAATAAAATATTATCAAATTGTCCTACATTTGTATATATAGTGTCCTGGCAGGCCAACTTTAGCTTTGCTGCTTAGGGATGAATTTTGCTTAGAGTTTTTCTTTGCTTGGTTTTCCCCCTGTAGCCTTGCCAGGCCACTAATATATATAAGAAATTGGATGGCACTTTTCTTTTTAAATATTAAGTGAATATTTGTTTTTTGTAGAAAGCCAAACAATATTTTTTTTTTTTTTTAAATAAATATTTAGATATAAAAGCAAGCTTTTGGCTCAAACAAAATTACTGATAAAAAAAATATTGTTTGGAAAAGGCTCATTCGAGCCGAAAGTTTGCTTAATATTTTACAATATCTATTTGAAGAAAAAAATATATTGCTTTGGCTTTATAATGTGTGTGTGTGTGTGTGTGTGTGAGAAGTGTAAGACTTCAACACAAAAACTTTTTATATTTTTAACTTTTAATGGTTCTGACTAAACCGTCCATTAAGCAGAATGTTCTCTAAAAGTTACTTTTCCAATAATATTGTTGCCAAAGGCAAGTTTTCTATTCTTTATTTTGTATTTTCGTACACGTTTGAAACACACATATAAAATAAATCTTATGGACATGTATGCATATATATATATATATATATATATATATATATATATATTTGGTAAAACTGGTAATTAGTAAAAAACCTGAAGAGAGTGCTCAATACTATTGCAGAGCAAATATGTGTTTTATTTTTTTATTACCGTTTTATCTGTTTGGTTACATATGTTTCGGATGTTGGACCATGTTTACGATCCAACAGCCTCGTCAGACCTTACAGAAATGGTTGTTAGTATTTGGAAGAAGTGTTTTAGAAGAAATACGAGAAAAAAAAAGGAGGGGTAGGAGATAATAAGGGGGAGGGAGACGGGTATCGACAATATTTCAGTATTAGATTGTATTGCGTGTGGGGGGGTAGCAGATTCAGGTAGGTGTGGGTGGAGATATATATATATATATATATATATATATATATATATAATGAAATAGACGATTATTTCTATATAGAATAAAATGTTATAGCAATACACAGATGCCACATATAAATTCAATATGGTCACACTACTTGCCAATACCTGATGTACATTTTGTTGATATTATAAATCGACTTTATTCATTATCATAAATTCCTATAATATTTCTAAAGAGAGTTACTAGTTACCATCAATCACCATCATAACTATCAATAGATGACAGTACACAACAATTGGAGACAGGTGATTTCATTTCAGAGCAGTCCAATAAGGGCCAACACAGGTCAGTATCGATAGTGATCAACAATGACCGATAGTGCAAGTAACTGCTTCAAAACGTCAATGCCCCCCCCACCACCACCAGTGCTTGCCATTAAAGACAGACAATTTCGTTTTGGAGTTGATACTCTTCATGGCCGTCAATGACCAGCAGTGAACACCAGGAAGTGACAGTTGTAAATGTAGTCAGTATCCACCAGTAAACACAACCACCTCAAAACAGCACTAACCGCCAGTGACCATCAGTGTCTACTACTGAATGACCATGCTCGACAATTGAAGATAGGCGACTCATTTCACAGCAGTTCAAAACGGGCTGACACTGATGTTAATCAACAGTTGCAGAAGAAGCAAATTCCCTTTAGTAAACTACAAGTAATCACCTCAAAATGTCACTAAACGCCAGTGACCACCAATGCGCACCATTGAAGACAGATAATTTCATTTTCAAGTGGTCCAATGAAGGCTGATACTGGTCATGACAGACAGTAAATGCCGGGAGCCCACAGTGACAGTTATAAAGGCAGCCAGTGTCCACCAGTAAACGCAAGTAATCGCCTCAAAACGGTCCTAACCGCCAGTAACCATCAGTGCTTGCTACAGACATCCAGTGGATGCCAGTGCTCAACAATGCCCGACAATTAAGATAAACAATTTCAGTTTAGAGCAGTCCAATGGAGGCCGGCGCTGATCATGGCCCAGTGGCTGCCAGTCCCCACCAGTAAATGCCAGTACCCGCAAGTATTCACTCTAAATCAGCACTAATTGCCATTAACTGCCAGTTCTGACATTGACAGCCAGTGGCCTCCTCTAGCTGCCACTGCCAGACAATGCCCAATAGTAAAAGTTAGATGATTTCATTTTGGACACAGCTGCCAGTTCTTGCTATTTATCAGAGTCAACCCCTTAACAACTTGGACCCTCCCCCTTAACAACTTTACTGAATCTGTTCTGGCTTTGTGTTATACTTCCACTGGGCAATGCCAGTACACACATCCTACTGGTATATATATAGGTACATTAGACTTTTTCTCCTGTTAAAAACAGTCAAAAGTATAGCTCATTGGCTAAGAATTAGTGCTTTATGCCAAATGGATGGTTGAATATGGTTAAATTTGTACCCAGTTTTTAATTAAGTAAATAAATACTAATCCTTACTAATCCCTAACTGTGCATCAAACGAATACCATGATACTTAGTTCACTACAACTTGTCATAACAAAGGTCCATATAAAATTTCAACTAACTGAGCCTAGTACTTTTCAAGAAAAAGTGGAACGGACGAACAAACATATGTGTGTGTGTGTATGTATGTATATTATTATGTGTGAATTTGTCAACATGATCATCATCATTATCATGTACTGCATATGTGTGAGTCTAAAACAAACTTTTTATTTTAAAAAAAAAAAAAAAAAGAAAGGAGGAAAAAGATCAGGAAGGAAAGGGGACAAAAACGGCACAGCCGATGATCACTTACTATGTATGACTTTTAGAATGTTCCTTCATGTGTATTTTACATGTATATGTGTGTGTACGTATGTATAGGCATATGTATGTGCGTATTTGTGTGCCTCTACGTGATTATGGTTGCATGTGTGTGCACATGCATACGTATGTTGGCGTACATCTGTATGTACACATGTGTTTATTGTCATGTGTATGTGGGGTAGAGAGGGCACCCATAAGCCGTGGTGAAGGCAACCTCTCTAGGAGAAGCAAATCTTAGATTTAAAAACAAAAAAAAACAAAGCGGGAGACCAGTACCCGCATTAAGCTGGTCTGCAGTTTGATTTGTTGCTGGCTATCTTGCTCTTGCTTGTTGCTGGATGTCAACATTTTGAACCGAGAGAGAGATTTAGCTGTCGTACAAAGCTAAAACTCTGTAACATCATCTGTGTATAGATACTCCTTCAGCCATGAAAAAGTTGTGACGCGTGTAGGCCTGAAATGCTGGAAGCATGTAATAATTGATCTGCTATCATTATATGTATATATGTATGTATATGTGTATGTATGTGTATATATGCATGTGTATGTGCATATATGCATGTGTGTATGTTAGTATATGTATGTATGTGCATGTTTGTGTATGTGTATGTGTATGTATATGTAGGTAAGTGTATGTGTATGTATATATATGTATGTATGTATTTGTATATGTGTGTGTATTTATATGTATGTACATGTGTATGTATATGTATGTATGTGTATTATGCATTGTATATGTGTATATGTATGCATGTGTATTATGCATTGTGTATGTATATATGTGTATTTGTATTCATATATATATGTATGTATGCAATTGACCGTCTTGTGTATGTTTATGTATGTATGTGTATTATGTATTGTGTATGTATGCATATATGTGTGCATGTGTATATATGTATGTATGCATGCATGTATATATATATGTATGTATACTAATGACCGTCTTCAGTGTCATGTCTGTTTGAGCATGTAAATTTTGCCGGCAGGACTAAAGTCATTTTCGGCTCATGGACTTTCAGTGCCTGAGGGAGTGGCACTCGTCTGACAAGACGTTGCAATCATCATCATATATATATATATATATATATATATATATATATATATATATATATATATATAATTTTATTTATACAAACATAATTTGGCTATACATTCAGTATATGTTTCAGTCACAGCCACAGCTTTAATAAACATTTGACATCTACAGATCAACAAGTTTGAGCTTTATGGGAATGTTAAGCTTCTTAATAATGTCAAGTGGATTAAAAATGACTCGCGAGTTGGGGGGGGGCAGCTTTCTTTCTCCCCCCCCCCCCCCCGATCATAAAATACACTTAAATATGTTTTGCTTTGTCCAGATTTCGTATATATTATTATCGTCGTAATTTCAAAAGTAAAAAAGACAAAAAAAGTATTTGGGTGCCATAAGCTAGAATTGAAACCGAAAGTAAAACTATGACATTCAAAGCTGATGACGTTAACACTGTACCAACGTGACACATACATGAACTGATTAAAAGTAAACTTACATAAATGTACAAAATGTGTAACGATTTTTATAATTTGACTTTTTTTTTTTAACCCTTTTAAAATTATTTTACCCGGCTAAAGACCCATAAAAGAACAGTTCATAAAAAATCCAATCATTTGAGGCCCATAGCGCCA
>NC_136503.1:42026354-42206354 GCF_053919585.1 Euprymna scolopes
TGGGAGTGCAGTAATTCACTGGGAGAGATACACCCCCAGTCTTCGTTAGGACATGCATCTAGTAGAAGGAAACTGATGTAAAAACCTGTGGTCTACTACATACTCTGTCTTGTCGTAGTCATCTGCATCGACAAAGGTTAGCAGTAATAGCAAAAAGTGTGACTGATTCTACACAAAGCCTTCAGCACAAGAAACAAATCATCTTTGTGGATTTCTGAGCAACTTAGTTGTTGTGGCGGAAACTCATATGTATATCGACGGGAGAGTCCATCGTGTGTGTGTGTGTGTGTGTATGATAAGAATAATGGAAATAGTATTCCGACGGAATAGAGAAATAAAAAAAGAAACAAACTGAGGTATGTGTTCATGCAACGTTTCGTCTTTATTTCATCCAGAGGAAGTCTCAAAATAAAGATCAAACGTGGATGAACACATAACTTGGTTTGTTCCTTCTCTCTCTCTCTCTCTCTCTCTCTCTCTCTCTATATATATATATATATATATATATATATATATATATATATATATATATATATATATACACATAACAATTCAAAGAATCTTGTTTAATTCATCCTCATTAATCCTCGATCAAATTCAGTGCAAATCTGATATATTTGAATTTGCAAATTGGTGGTTGTACCGATACCATGTCTCTACATCTCTTTAAAATACTCCAATGAAACAGGAAACTATGGAATATTTATCAGTTGATGTCTAAACTCTATTGTAAAAATTTCACAGGTGGAATATTTTAGAGAAATCTAAATTTTTAAGAAAGGCTCATCGCCCATCCTTACACCTAACAGCCGCACTCATAAAATTCATAATGATCGGTTGATTAATGTAGGATAAATCATGCACATACAAATATATAAACATATTTAATTTTATATAGATGGAACTATCTATACATATGTATTATACGTATATGTATAACTATGCAGTAATGCTGTCTGGCGGTGCCCAGTCGTAAGATATGCTTAAATATGATATCTGAATTCATGCAGATTATGTATTTGTTATTATAGAGACAATTCTCTATCAATTATTATATTGAATCTAATATACAGTAGTGAGATCAAAACTAATATATATACACACACATACACAATTAGATATACATATATATAAGACGATTAAAATGGCATCGCGTGGAAGTCAAAGTATCTTTTATTGATTCCGTATATATATCATGCAAGTATTCGACTGAGCTCCAATTTTTTCCCCTCCTCGTCAATCTTTCATAAAAATCTAGCCAAAATCACTATCAATAAATTTCCCCACTCTCTATCGGTGCTTAAACCTAAACGCAGATGCCATGAACAAAGCTTCTTTCCTAGAACTGCCCGCCTGTGGAACTCTGTTCCACTAGTCTGCTTTCCAGCTGACTACAATATTGTCGTCTTCAACTCCAATGTAAATATCTTATTGAACTGTCCTTGTAAATAATCTAATTATACCAAACTTCCACCACAAACAATTACGACACTACTGTCCAAATGACTACCATACACACATTAACCTTTATCCTCGAGTGGCCTCCAGGCCTTGATATGTGGTAACCCCTTAGTGTGTGTGTGTGTGTATATATATATATATAATCAGGGAGACTCGGAATGGTGATCAACGAATGTTTCACTCCCATAATTTTATTGTCATCAAAATCAGTTAAATCACTCATTTTTCAATCAAATCGATTGATTGCATGCTCTAGTTGGGAACCCATCGCGGTGCACCAGGAGGAAGCTTCACATGCCTCCCCGCAGTCACTTAGTCCACAATACATTGTAATCTACATTGCACTGTAGAGAACCTACTGTTGATTTTATAAAATTATCTTTTATATACAATGGCTTGAATTTAAGCTTAAAATGTAAAGTCAAGTATCCTGCTTCAATTGTGTTCTAAACAGAAACATTCATTTCGAATGCACCCCTGTTATATCAAAGAACCTACTGTTGATTTTATATGCCTGGCCTTTCTGCTTGTGTAGTAATAAAACTTCTCAAATGCACTTTTGATGATAGGCTGTGTAGGGCGTTAACTTTGGTCCAAATCGCCGGTTCCTTCTTTTATTGGATTATTTTAATTATCGATACTTATTGAAGACATTCCAAAACCTATCTAAGAACACTGCCAGGCATATAAAGTCTCTTTATGTGAAATTTCATAAAAATAGGCCCAGCTGTTTTCAAGTCCATGAGAAATGAGCACACACACACACACACACACACACACACACACACACACACACACACACAAATTCCTTTTATATATATATATATATATATATACATGTTGCTTTAAAACAAAATCACGTGGATATAGTAAGTTGGTAATTTATAAAGATCGTGGCTATGGAAAAGTTAGAAAAAATCTGTTTCGGCATTTAAAGTAGTTTTATGCTGTTGTTCGTAAAATATTATTAATTTATATTATTATTGATAAATATTAATTTAGATTAATAAATATTATCAAACGATAAATCATTTTGAGTTTCGTTAGATAAACACGACATCCATTCAAATTCATTTTGTTTTGCTTCAACTTCTTTTACATAACAATGACACTTTTAATGCGTTTTCTCAATTTCACATGCATAATACTAACTGAAGTGTTAATGGAAATGATTTCTCATTTAGTAATAGATAACAAAAACAAAAAAAAAGTATTTCACAACGTTTCGGCCAACTCATCCTTTGGCTTTCATCATGACGGGATAGGAACTTTATCCCCAGTAATTACTGCCTTTCATCGTTGTTATCTCACCACGTTTTTGGCTAATTAAACCTCTGGTCTGCTTTAGGTTTAAATGCTCACCTGGAACCGTAGAGAAGTCCAGAGGAGGAGTTGGCCGAAACATGGTGAAACAACAACAATGAAGATGGGATAGCTTTGGTACATTCATATCTGATCTACCTCTGCATTCCATGTTTAAAAAGAATGTGTCCTCTATAGTATCAGACCTGACCGAATGGTTAATTGTAGGCATAGACCGATTCATACCATCTAAAAAATTCCAACAAAAACCTAACAGCCAGCCATGGTTCTCCCCAGAATGTGCTGCTGCCATCGCGCACAGCACAGGAATCACTTTTTCCATAGCTACCAACGTAATAGATGCACTGAGACTAAAGCTGCTTTCAGGAACGCCAGCAACCACTGCAAAAGAGGAATAAAAAATGCAAGAGAGCTATATGCCCAGTCCGTTAAATTCAAAGTAGCTAAGCAGTGGCTTGTTTCCCACCAGTTTTGGCAAATAACAAATAGGATCCGGAACAGAAGTGTGCGTTCTATCCTAACAATTATCAATGGACCTGAGGTCATCTCGTCAGCATCAGACAAGGCCAAACTATTTGCCAAGAACTTTGCAGCTAATTCTACCCTATGCGACAAAGGCCATCAACTTCCCATATTTCCTCCTATAACACAGGACACGCTAGGTAACATACAAATATCTGTGCATGAGGTCGCCAAGCTAATCAAGAACCCTGATTCCAGTAAAGCAACTGGCCCTGACGGTATCCCAATTATAGTGTTAAAAAAGCTTCAACCAGAACTTGTTCCCATACTTACGAAACTGTTTAAGCGTTGCCTTAAGGAGAAGTGCTTTCCAACACCCTGGAAAACCTCATCAGTATGCTCTGTATTTAAGAATTCAGGTGAAAAGTCATCTCCCTCTAAGTACAAACCAATAAGTCTCCAGTGTGTTATGAATAAGTTGCTGGAATCCATATTAAATAGAGAAATAGTAAGCCACCTTAGCAGAAATAACCTTCTTAGTGACACGCAATATGGTTTCCGTTTTTCAAGATCTACAGCAGATGTGCTAACGGTTATATCTCATAGGATAATGAATCTTTTGACAAAGGCTTCCTTTCTAGGGCAACTGCTCTTGACATATCAAAGGCCTTCGACAAGGTATGGCATAAAGGCCTACTTCACAATATTTCCAGCTACGGTATAGCTGGAAATGCTTTCCCTATCATTAAATCATTTCTCTCCGATAGGCTCATAAGAGTAGTGGTAGATGGACAAAAATCAGAGGCCTGCAGTATTAATGCTGGAGTCCCTCAAGCGTCCATCCTGGGCCCAACTCTCTTCCTGATCTACATCAATGATCTCCCTAAACACATACTTAAATCATTCGTTGACATCTATGCTGATGACACGACCATCTATGGCAACACATCAAAGGCTGTAAATGACAAAGTTCTCTCTGATTCTCTCTCCTCTGATCTCGAGCGCGTGGTTCAGTGGGGGAAGACGTGGCTGGTTACCTTTAATGCATCTAAAACCAAACTCCTATCAATGCTCTGATCCCCATCTGGCATCAATTGAAATGGATGGCTCTCATCTAGGAGAAGCCCCATGTTTTGACAAACTTCTGGGCTTGACCTTTACTCCTGATCTGAAATGGAACACGTACATCAAGTCTATTGCCAAGGTCGCTGGAAAGATGGTGGGATCTTTCTACCGCTCCAGAAGATATCTAACTACTGATGCAATTCTCTATCTATATAAAAGCCAAATACGTCCAAGGATGGAATACTGCTGCCATATCTGGACAGGAGCTGCTAAAAACAGCCTATCCTGCCTTGACAGAGTACAAAATAGACTTCGTGGCTTAGTGGGGGATGCCCTTTTATCTTCCCTGCAACCTCTCTCCCACAGAAGAGACGTTGCGAGCCTATCTTTGTTTTATCGTTATTTTCATGGCAGATGCTCGTCTGAGCTCCAATCTCTGGTCCCCCCTCACCAATCTTTTACGAAAAACACCCGTCTAGCTGAAACCACTGTCAAAAATTTTCCCCACTCTTTATCTGTGCCTAAATCAAAACGTAGATTCCATGAACAAAGCTTCTTTCTTAGAACTGCATGCCTGTGGAACTCTGTTCCGTCTGCCTGCTTCCCACCTGGCTACAACCTGGATGTCTTCAAGTTCAACGTAAACAAATTCCTGATGAACCGCCCCCCCCTTAAGTAGACACTTTTATTAAATCTCCACACACTAATGTACTGTACATGCAATAACCCTTATCCTTGAGTGGCTTCCGGGCCTTGATAAGTGGTGACCACCTTGTAAAAAAAAAAAAAAAAAAAAAAAGAGGATGACAGTCCGCAAAAAAAAGGACGAATGCACAGATTATAAAGCCTCATCTCAAAGGATTCTAAAAATTAAAAAAAAATAACATAAAACTACTTTTGGCATTAAAACATTTTTTTTTTCTCTTTATAAATTACCACCAAGTCTTCAATAATAATTTATCTAAATTTATTTATTTACTATAATAATAGTTAAGTTTTATAAACAAGATAGACTCTTCTTAGCGTATATAGTTGCATATGTGTGTGGGGTGGGTGTAGAAAGACCTTTAATACACCAAACAAACCAAAAAATCTAATAACACTAACTATAAATAATATCAACTTTAAAATACTTTTATATGCCTTTGTTGCTGCAAGCTATTACTTCATTGACTCTGAAAATAAAATCTAACAATAAACCTAGAATTGATTGCATTCCTATTTCGCAACATTAGTTGGTGATTACTATTTTAAGAGAGAGAATAATATAAAATTTGATAACCTTTGAAAATCTCATGTAGGGGATTTTGCATTTTGTGATGTGTGCGTTTGAGGTTGCTACTTTTCAAAGGTAAGGTAACCAGTGAACTATAACGACGTTAATACAAGAGTGCTCAATACCGGAGTAGAGCAAGTTACACTTTCAATTCGTCTTTACATAAGCAGTAATGTGTTGCTACACAGTCATGAGCATGTTTTGGTCTTCTAGTATTTAGTAACTGGAGACCTCTTCCGGCAACAACGCTTATATTAAAAAGGTGAAAGTTGATTTTCGTTTTTCATTAAGAATTCCGCTTTTGAATATAAGCGTTGTTGCCGGAAGAGGTCTCTAGTTACTAAATACTAGAAGACCGAAACATGCTCATGACTGTGTAGCATAGCAACACATTACTGCTTATGCAAAGACAAATTGAAAGTGTGTGTGTGTATTCACGTTGACATGCCGGTTCTCGTTAAATCACTGAAGTTAAGCAACGAGGAACCTGGCCAGTACCAGATGGGTGACTATTTGGGAATAGTAGGCGCTGTATGTGCTCTCTGCTTATCTCGGTATTGTTTCTAGTCGTCCTGAAATTTCTACCTGACACTGGAATTTAACAGTGTCGATTCAGGAGAGGTTGGAGATTTCACAACTCTTGCCACAAAAATATTTCCCGCACAAGTCACAGCATCATCAGTAATGTTTTGTGCTATTCATCGAAATTGATGGACGGACATATATATATATATATATATATATATATATATATATATATATATATATATATATATATATATATATATATATATATATATAACAAATAAATGTTGGCAAAGGCAAGGTAAGATATTTTTCAACCTATCTGGATGGGGTATTTTTGTGTGGTTTATCTTATTTTAAAGCGTTTATTCAGTTTGAAACACAAGTAGTATCGAATCTTAATGGCTAACCTGAGACGGCCACCTGAGGAGTCTCAATAATCCCTCAATAATCGAAAATGTTTTAAATACTGCTAGAAACCCATCCAATAAATGACCCTGTGACATTTATTGGGTGGATTTCTATCAGTACTTTGTTTAGTTTTCGATCTTTGAGTGATTATAGAGACCCCCGTAATGACCGTCTAATATCGGCCATTTTTTTCCTCCCTGTCCAACATAAAACATGACACTAGTTTCAAGGTAAATAAACGCTTGAAAACACATTTAAAAAAAAAAAAAACTTATCCAGGTAGGTAGAAAAGTAAGTTATCTTGTCTTTGATAAGATTTTTTTTTTTTTTTTTTTGTAGTCTCTACTAGAAAATGTCCATTATTTTTTATTCCTTCGTGTTTCGTTAATAAAACAAAATGTTTCTTTTACTTTTTTTTTTTTTTTCATTTAAACTATTTTTTCTTTTTTGTGTGTGTTATCTTTTCCTTCTCTGTCGCCGGTTTCTTTGTATTTCCTAAATATTTTTCTTTTCTTCGCTTATTTTAACTTTCTCACTTTAGTTTTTAGAGATGAATATCTATTCTTGACATGTTACAGCTTTGGTTTTAATTTATACTTTGTGTGTGTGTCTGTGTGTGTGTGTGTGTGTGTGTGTGTGTGTGTGTGTGTGTGTGTGTGTGTGTGTGTGTTGCTCGGTACTTAACACTTTTTATGAAGATATTAAATGTTCATTTCATGAGGAAATCGGAACACCCATGTGTACTTCGAAATTGATATAACAGCATAGCAGTATAATTTGCATACGTCAATATACACATGATGACGTAGTCTGTGTATAATAACAGCTTCACGAAAACACCCAAACCAGCTATGTAATCGTGTACATAGATATAAATTATAATTACATACCACTTTAATATAGTCTCACCATATATCCGATCATCTGAATCGATGACAAAACTGTGAAACTACGGCAAAATGTTAATAAGTACATTATATTTATCATTTATTGTTGACATATACGTCTATCCAATGCGATATCGGGGTCTTCGTTTGTCTATAACCTGAATTTAGTTTTGTTCCGTTTTTCATTTTGTTATACATACATACATACACCATTGAATACATATGTACGTATATGTTTGCTTTGAATATGCAGCGTGCTGGATTTTTAAAAACAAGATTGTAAAAATTCCGGCCCAATGACGCTGCATGCATTGCATCGCTAAAGGAATTGCAGCAGAAACATGTATGCACATATGTAGCCAATAATGTTCGTATAAATAAACGTACGATTATTACGGTCTGCTTGCCCCACTGAGCACTTTGATGTCGTTGTTTCAGTGGATTTACATTCTAGGAAACTACGGCGATATACACTCATATAATATATATACGCACACAAGCAAATTGTATGTATTTTAGCCTGACGATTCCTCACGGATATGAAACGCGGAATATTCTGTGTAGCTTAATTGCCATATATTATCATAACTTATCATCTCGCGTATTAAACAAATTAAGTAAATATTGAAAATCGATACATGGAACGTTATATTAACATTATAAGTGAACACATACTATATATATATATATATATATATATATATATATATATATATATATATATATATATATATATAATGAATTCTTTTTTATTGTGGTTTCCGTTTGTACGACCTTCTCTAAGCCAAAATACTCAAAAATGTTTACCCGCTCTAACTTTGAATTGAGCACAATTGGATCTGGGATATATACCACTACTAGCCAGGATCAGAGTGTAATACCTGTTCTGATGTTACACTCAAATTATTTAGTGTCCTTATTCAATGAAAGGGGAAATCTTTTTATACTAAGGCAATTTTTATTTTTGCCTACTTCCAGAGTGCCCCTTTATGGGGAGCTGGTTTCCCCCATATTAAAAACGACCCTGTGCCACATTTTGCTTTCGTGGGGAAGCGAATAAATACCTATATAATAAATTTGTAATATATATATATATATATATATATATATATATATATATATATATATATATATATATATATATATATAGCTACAGAGAAACGTTAGTGTACAATTCCTTTGGAGGAAATTGCCAGACTATTCTTTATACTACTACATAACTCGGGCCAAGATCAAAGTGTAGTATCTGTTCCGGCAGATGCTGCAAAGCTATGACTAGCAAAGACCAGCTATGACTAGCAAAGACCATATGTGGGGGTAACCCCACATATCTGACCTTAGTCACTGAAGGGGCAACCCTTCATACCAACAGTTTCTAATCCAGCTTCCACTTCCCTCCTCTCGGGAGCTGGATCCCCTCTTTCCCTCCCCCTTCCCCCTATCTCCACATTAAAAAACGGCCTCCTGCCTAATTTGCTACGTGGGGAAGCAAATAAATAAACAAAGTGTAGTATCTGTTCCGACAGATACTGCAATCAAAGACCATATGTGGGGGCAACCCCACATATAAGACTATTTCCCTTGTGGCAATCAGTTATTGGTCAATGTAGGGAAACCCCTTCATACCAATTGTTACTATCCAACTCCCCTATGCCCCGAGGAGCTGGTCCCCATTTCCCCAATCTTTCCACATTTAAAAAAAAAACAATAAACAACGGCCTTGTGCCTAATTTGCTCAGTGGGGAAGCAAATAAATACAATCTGTTCCTCAGATCCTGTACTTCAATTTCTTGGTTTGTCAGTGGAGAAGAAATCCTTCACGACTGAGCCAATTTTAAACTTTTGTTACTTTTATCCACATTAAAAAACGATCCTGGTGTCTATCTCTGTCCCGTGGGGAGGCACTGTAAGTAGGAACTCTGCTGAACTATTGAGCACTTAAGCAAAAATATATACGAAATGTATTATCTCATAGATATGAACAGTAACTCATATATTGAAACATACTATGTAAATACACTCGTGTTTCAACCAAAGACACATATGAGTATTATCATATAAACAACATATTGGAATATCATATATATCCCCTCTCTCTCTCTCTCTCTCTCTCTCTCTCTCTCTCTCTTTCTCTCTCTCTCTCTCATATATATATATATATTTTTTTTTTTTTTCTTCCTTTGAAGTTTGTAATGCTGGGTATGAAACAGCCAAACCAGCTGCCAACATTACCCTGCTTTTTATTGAAACCAACCGAGAGCTCTTTTTAGTATCCTCGCTGTTCCCTTAAGTGCAATTGTCTGGATCTCTTTTGCACTTGGTTCAACAGGAATATTAGTAAGGTATATATATATATATATATATATATATATATATATATATATATATATATATATATATATAATGTATGACAAAAGTCTATATTCCATCTTGATATTCAAATCCATATTTGTATATGCTCTGTAGTTACATCGAGCTTCATAAATTAAAGGATTGGTATGAGTAAAAGGTGAAATATAATTGAATAAACATATTTCCACACACAGACATATGTGTTTGTAAGTTATGTAAATATATGGCAATTTTCTTATTACCTTCCTCCACTCACGTATTGCTCACTGTTGAAGTAAATACTGAAAATCGATACATGAAATATATTTCCTCATAATACTTCATGTGGATGCATGATTTTATATATATATATATATATATATATATATATATATATAAGTGAAAGTGGCGTTGGTTAATTTAAAACTTGTTACGAACATCATTTTTGTTGACAATAATTATGTTTTGATTTCTATTAGTAAACTGAAATTGAAATTCACTTTGAATAAATATGTGCTTATATTTTTTATTATTATTATTATTATTATTATTATTATTTTATTTATTTTTTTTTTAAATAATATTTCACCTCCTCCGTGGCGTAGCCCCCTTTTTTAGTTGTGTTACTTATTTCCTTTCTTTTGTGTAGGTTCATTCATTAGTGTGTGTTGTTGTTGATTATTATTATTATTATTATTATTATTATTATTATTATTATTATTATTATTATAATAATAATAATAATAATACTTTATATTTTATATAAACTTAATGTATAAATTATACAATATTACCAAATTTGTTAGTTTGTAATCCAAGTGCTATTGAAAAGTAATCTAATACGCGCGCACCTAGTTAAAATTAAAGTATTACGAAATCGAACATTTGTGTGTACTTTTTTGAATACTATGTCAATATTATAGGAACGTCATTAATCTTCTAGTTAGAAGAGATATTAGTACATTAATGTACACGTTTTTTTTTTTTAATTATTTATTTTTACTTAAATGATGAGAGTGAATAAAATGTATATTTTAAAGTCGACCAAACCTGTCATTTTCCGTAGTCGTTCCTCTCCAATCATGTGTATACTCTGCGTTTTTGTTTCCCCGAGAGATTTATCCTTCCTCTGTGTTATGTCCATCTGATCTCAGTTAGTAAATACATCGTTAAAGATGAAGGAAAAAACAAAAAACAAAAAAACGCTGGAGGGGGTAGGTGACCATCCATCCCCCTTCATACACACTTACAGTTGACCTGAGGGGGTGGAAATTGACCTACGTTTCTCTCTGACTCTCTCGAAGAAGAGTGAACTTTCTTCCTCCTCTTTCCATCAATTTTCTTTCTTTTTTTTTTTTTTTTTTTTTTAATCTTTTGTCAATGTGCATGTTTTAATAAACCATTTTTTGGTAACTTACTTACCCTCTCCTGTTTTAGACAACGTTTTGTGAACAAGGTACGTACCGTGGATTGAAAGGGGTGAGCTGTTTGTGGCACGCCGTACAGCCACTCAGGCGACGGTGGTGGTATACTTCCATCACCAGTAACACGTGGTGTTAGGTGCTGAGTATTATCCGCGACTGGTTTGACTCTCGCGTGAAGATTGTCAAATTTCGTACATATATTTGCATGGATATAAATAAATAAATGTATGTGTGTTCGTTCCTTCTCTCTCTCTCTCTCTCTCTCTCTCTCTCTCTCTCTCTCTCTCTCTCTCTCTCTCATTGGATAGTTTCAACCTCTTTCTCGTTTATTACGTTATGATTATCTCTTTAAATTATCCATCCTCTCTTTTCAAAAATAAAAATGAGAGAGAATAAATGAATGAAGCCTTATCTTCAAACTAAGTGCTTTTTCTGCCTGCTTGCTTCGTTAATGTTTCCCTCCCCCCTCTCTCTCCTCTTATATAAACTACGAAGAGGAATCACAACACGCGCACAAATTCTACTTGACTGGTGGCGGTTTCTTTTTCTTTCTATTTTTCTTTCTTTTTCTTTTTTTCGTATAAACTATGGGGTTTTTTTTTTCTTCTTTGTGACATATTTTCCTTCTGTTTGTCGCCGTTTTCTTTGTATTTTCTAAATATTTTTCTTTTTTGTTGTTGTTTATTTTAACTTTCTCCCTTTAGTTTTTTTTCTTTGATTGCTTTATATTTCCTTCCTTTCTTTTTTCTTTTCCTTCCTTTCTTTTTCTGTTCCTCTTTTTATATTAACCCCTTTTCTTTTATTTTCTTTGTTCTTTCTTTTCCTTGTTTTTGTTCTTTGTCTTTTTTCTCCCTTTCGACGTTATTTCCCATCATCGTTTTCATTCACTTATTTTGTTTCCTTTTCTTCGTTTTTCCTTCTTTCTTTATATCTCCTGTTTTTCTTCTTCCTTTCTTTTTGTTATCTGTTCTTTATTTTCCTTCGTTTTTATGTCATTGATTTTACTTCGTTTTCTCTTTTTTTTTTTTTACATCCGTTTATTTCTTTTTCTTCCTTTCCTTTTTCAGTTCATTCCTTGTTTTTATCTTTTTTTTTTATTCTTTGCTTCTTTTTCTTCGTATCGTTTATCTTTTATTTTCTTTACATTTTTCTTTCTTTGTTTTGTTTCCTCTTTGCATTATTTTCCTTCATTTTTTTCTTTACTTTTCCTGTATTATTTTCCTTCACATTTATCCTTCATTTTTACCTTCTTTTCATCATTCCTTTTTTCTTTTTATTTTCATTTTTTTTTTTTTCATTTCTTCTGAAAATTCATTTTCTTTCAATTTATTCATCTCTTGTGTTTCATTCCCTGTATTTTTCCCCTCTGCTACTTTTTTTTAATTTTTTTCATTTTCGCCTTAATTTTTCATTTCATATCAGTTGTTTTAGTTTCTTGTGTTTATTTCGAATGAATTGATTTAATCTTTTGACATAAATTAATAAATTATTTTTTTTTATTATTATTAGCTGATGAATAATAAATTCTAAGCCACTGTTTGTTCATTTTTTTATATATAGTTTTTTTTTCTTTTTAACCAATGGCTTTTATTTTTAATTTATTTTTTATTGTACTTTTTAATGTTGGCCTTTTTGTTTTCCCCCCTTTTCTTTCTTTGTCTTTTTCTTTCTTTTTTTTGTCCTTTTTTACTTTCTTTTTTTGTTGTTGTTTTTCTTCCTTTGTACTTTTCTTCCCTTGTCTTTTTCTTTCTGTCCTTTTCTTTCTGTCCTTTTCTTCCTGTCTTTATCTTCTTTCCTTAGTTTTTTTCTTTCTTCCTTTAGCCTTTTTCTTTCTTTGTCCTTTTCCATGCCTTCCTTTGTCTTTTTTTCTTTCCTTTGTCACTTTTCTCGTCTTCCTTTTTCTCTTTTCCTTCATTGCAAATTTAATTCATTTCCATTTTTTTATATATATTTCCCTGACTTTTAACTTTTTCTCCCTTTTGTAGTTGCGTTCTTCCTTTCTTTTCTTTCTGATTTCCTCAGGTGTTTTTTTTTTTTTTTTTTTTACTTTCATTTTGAAAACTCCTTCATTAAAACCACCCTAACCTTTTTCCCTTCTAAAATAAATGAATAAACTTTAGCGTACGACTGATTAAGCATTCATTCATAACAATTTATTATTTTAATATTGTTGGACCCTTTCCCTCTTCACTACACGCAAAATCATCTCAACATCATTCATTCATTCATTCATTAATAAATATTGCTTTTCATTTGCCCCCCCCCCCTTCGTTTTGTAATCTCTATTTCTCACTTGTATAATTTTCTTAACTTCCTCAAAATCAACATCAAATCATTCCTGTAATGATCTGGTCCCTGTTGATTTTGCGGTGGGAATTAAGTTCTGTGCAGTTCTAGGAGGTCCACCCTCTCGGGCTTTGCCTTATCTCTTAGAGAAGAGGTTAGTTTTATTGCTAATCGCCTGAGGCGCCCTCACCGGGGACTGCCGACGGGACTGCCCGGGCACTTTTTGCAGGTTAGAGTGCCCCCTCCTCTGGGGCGCTGACTTCTCAATCCCACTTTCCGGCCCTTGTGTCACAGTTCTTGCATTGGGAGAGAACTAAATACCTTAACTTTAAATACTTATATTGAAGAGATTAAAGATAATTGTTACGTAAGAAAAAAAAAAAGGCACAAATAAAATTGAAATAGGTATAAAGGATTATACTGAAGTTTACAGCTTTAAGATGGCTGCTTTTTAAACATTACCTTAGCCAAATTAGTGATAGGTTCATAAATTTAATAATTTAATGAACAAACAATAAGTTATATATTATTATGCTATTGTTTTATCGTTAAATTTCTAATCGAGCCAATTCTTTAAGATTATAAGTAACTTTAAAGCTAAAAACTTCAATATAACCATTTATACTTATTTTACTCTTTTTTTGTGTGTGTTTTTCTTCTTTACTTTGGTTTCTTCTTTTTTTTTAATCATTACATTAATATATATTAATTCAGTTCAAGTATATTTATAACATTGAACTAAAAACCAGTATTTTTTTCAAGAGCGTCCTATACATGATTAGGGATTTTGTAAATAAAATTATATAAATTAGGCTCCTCATAATGTTAAAAATATATATATATATATATATATATATATATATATATATATATATATATATATATATATATATATATATATAAAGCCCCGAAACACAGCCTGAACCCAGAGTCCTCATCTAATGAAGGCTTTGTTGTAAGTAATGCTGCTGTGCAAGCAACAGTTATTGTATAAACCTTTTTTATACACACACACACACACACACACACACACACACACACACACACACACACACACACACACACACTTTAAACTTCCTATGGCTTTTTTGTTTGTTTTATTTTATTATTTTTTTCTTGTCATGACTTTAACACACTTATAGAGTGAAGGTGTATTATATATATAATACACCTTCCAGCTAGAAGTGTGTGAAACTCATATATATATATAATTTGTTGCTGTTAAAATACGAATACTTACTTTATTCCATCCTGTACACAATCAAGAGCATCTTCCCCTTTTATTTAGTGGTCGGACCACCTTTCTCTCCTTCTCCTCCTTTTGTCTTTCTTCATCTAATACTGCTGCTGCTTTTTTTTGGTTGTAGTAGCCGTGGTTTCTCGGCAGGAGTAGGAGGGGCGCCTCCTCCTCCTCTTCCCGCAGATACGCCCTCACCACACCCCACCATACCTTGCCCATCTTTTTCAAATCCTACACGTGTTAGGGTTCACTCTGGATGTAGCTTTAAGTGTGAGGAGGAGGAGGAGGCGGGGGAGTAGAATTAACGTCTCTCTCTCTCTCTCTCTCTCTCTCTCTCTCTCTCTCTCTCTCTCTCTCTCTCAGGTGGTGGTTGTGTGTTTTATTTAGTGTAAGGTGGTTGGTGGTTTTGTTAAGCAAATGTATTAAATAAAATTTATAATTTTTTTTTTTTTTTCGAGGAGGTGTAGGAAGAAGGTGAACATGTTTCTTGTTTTTAGAGAGATTTAAAAAATAATGTAAACTGAAACAATTATTTATATATATATATATATATATATATATATATATATATATATATATATATATATATATATATATATATATAATCATAAATAAATACTTCTAATGTATATTTCAATATTTTACAAATTGCTGCAATTATTTAAGCTAAAAAAAATGAATTTACACTTTCAGAATATATCGGAAGTAAACTTACCTAACTAAAGATGCATTTACTCATTTTATTAATAGTATAATTCGTCTTACACGTGTTTCGTTGCCTGGAAATTTACCAAACGACTCAACTGAGACAGATTTATGTTCCAAAGAAAAAAGTTGGAGATTTAAAAATGTTTTTCCTCTGTTTAAAAAGGATGAAAATTGGTGAAAGGAAAAAGGAAATTCTTAGAAGTCATTAGGATAAAGATATTGTATATATACTTGAAAGTGTACCCGGCGTTGCCCAGTATTAAACGTAACATTAAATTCCTTTTTTAAACAATGAAGTAAGAAAAAAATGAAAAGAAACTGATACATGTGTATACGAGATTGTTTTTTTTTTTTCTAAACAGTTCACTTTTTGTAAGTAAAAAAGAAAAACAAAAAACTCGAGCTGAGACCGAAACCAAAATCTAAAGACAGTGAAACAAATATGGTAACCATTAGGCCAGCTTGATACGATCTTTAAAAAATGTTTTCAGTCCTGCTTATTATTAACATAATGAATCTGTACAAATGTGAATCATTCATGCATGCGCATTCGTGAAACAGTAAACAGATAAAAATCCGACGACCCCTATGTAACAATGTTTCAATTTTGACCCTTTAGCAACCCTTTCATCCAAATAAAAATCAATTAAAAAAGTTTCCACATGTTCGAATACCCTATATACCAAACTTCAAGTCTGTAGATAAAAAAATTGTTGACTATCTCAGCAAAAATAACCTTCTTAGTGGCATGCAATATGGTTTCTGTTCTGTTAGATCTACAACAGATGTGCTTACAGTTATATCTCATAGGATTAGCAAATCTCTCGACAAAGGCTACCTTTCTAGGGCAATTGCTCTTGACATGTCAAAGGCCTTTGATAGAGTATGGCATAAAGGTTTACTTCACAAGATCTCCAGCTACGGTATAGATATAGCTTCTCAATTATTTCTCTCTGATAGATTCATAAGAGTAGTGGTTGATGGCCAGAAATCAGAAGCTCACAGTATTAATGCTGGAGTCCCTCAGGGGTCCATCCTGGGCCCAACTCTCTCCCTGATCTACATTAATGATCTTCCAAATCACATCCTTACATCATTCGTAGACATTATGCTGATGAGACGACTATCTATGGTACCACATCTAAAACCATAAATGCCCAAGTTCTCTCTGATTATCTTTCCTCTGATCTTGAGCAATTTTCTACATCTGAATATCCTTTATACCAAACTTCAAGTCCGTAGATCAAAACTTCGTTAAGTATATAGCTTGAGACGTGTTTTCACACACACAGTAAAATATCTGTATATTAATAGGATAGCGTGTGTTCTTTATTTATTTTGTGTATCAAGGTTATATCCGTGACTATCGTTTAATTTTTATAGGCTTCCATTTCTTGTAATAAATAATTTTACCAAGAATTCTTCATAAGTTTTGGTTTCAGTTTCGATTTTAGCTGATGGCACTTAAGTCATCTATTTTTTTTATAAATAATTTTACCTGGAATTCTTCATAAGATATATATATATATATATATATATATATATATATATATATATATATATATATATTCATAAGTTTTGGTTTCGGTTTCGATTCAAGCTGATGCACCCTAGTCATATATGGATATATTTTTTTCATTTTTGAAATCGCAACTTTATAATATATAAAAATTGATACAACATTAACTCTATAATAATATTTACGAAATCTGCAGGAATTAAAATATCATATTTAAGCGTACTTTATGACCGGGCTATGCAGGACGTCCCTGCTAGCTTGGATAAATACTTTTGCAGTCTTAAAATAGCTACAATAATATCAGAGCGTTTCCATTTACACTGAACATCTACAGAATGGTCCTGCTAGTATGTATTATTACCTAACCAGGAATGTTTCAATACTCCAGTTAAAAATAAGCTCAATAATTAATAGACTATATCAATCAGAGCTTCATAGAGTAGATTTTTTTTTAAATATTCAAAACATATTTATTATAATTTCAAATATTCGAATCCAATTCTAGATATAAATATAAAATAACAATATCTATTTCTGAAATTTGATTCAAATATTTTAAATTATGTTTTTTCACTTATAGAATCCGCACTAATATATATATATATATATATATATATATATATATATATATATATATATATATATATATATATACTCGTAGTCAAATTGAATATTTAAATGCTCTTATCTTTGGTTTTATTGGACAAAACCACATGAAAATTTGTGGCCTTTTTGAAGATTATAATACTATTCTATGGTTAAAATTTCATGATAATTGATAAAAAAAGAACCTATATTTTCAAACCAATAAAATATGCCAAATTTGCCTACATTAAGTGGTGACTACTTTGTAAAAAAGAAAAAAGAAAAAAAAACATTTGTATATATAGTGTCCTAGCAGGCTAGCTTCAGTTTTACTGCTTTGGGATAAATTTTGCTCAGGGTTTTTCTTTGCTTGGTTGTCTCCCCTGTGGCTTTCCAGGTCATATATATATACGTGAGGGTCATTCAATATATGTGGAATTTTAGTCTCCCAGCAATGTCACACACTTTTCCCATCTGTGTACAAGCTTTCGTATTCTCCCAGCATAAAAATCTTTGGATTGATGTCTTAGCCAGTCACAACACTTTTGACTTCATTGTTACTTTCAGACTTCATACCTTTCATGAATGCTTTCAAGGGACTAAACAGGTGAAAGGACGAAGGGCAAGGTGGGTTCTAAGAGGGATGAGGGAACAGTTCCCAGCCTAACTTGTTGATGGTCTGCACCGTTTAGACTGCTGTGTGAGGCCTTGTGTTGTCATGATGCAAGATGACTCCTTTTGACTGATGAAACCCTGTGTTTGTTCTTTATGTCTTTCTTGACCTGCCTCAGCAGTTCACAGTAGTTGGCAGTGCTACCTTTCTCAAGGGATGAAATGGTGATTGGGCTTTGCATATTTCAAAAAACTGTGCACATCACTTTCTTCCTTGACTGCTGTGACTTGAACTTCTTCGCTGGAGAGCCTACATGCTTTCACTCCATGGACTGCCATTTGAATTCAGGTTCATAGTTGTCATATGTTAACATCTTCTCATAGTGGGAGAGACACTGCTGGGACAACTGTACCCTTCTCCATTTGTGCTCTGCAGTAAGTATCTTTGGCACCCACTGGCAGCTGACTTTTAAGGAGCCAAAGTCATCATAGACAATTTTGTATGCTGTCCCAACAGATAACCTCAAAATCTTTGCAATGTTATCCACTGTTCTTCTGTTAGACTGAATGAGGTCATTGTCTGATTCGATCACCTCAAAAGACCTTACTTCTCTAGGCTTCTCAGGCCTATCTTCATCCTCAACACTGCTCCGTCCTTCTTTAAACAATTTATCTGACTGGTAGACATTTTCTCGGCTAAAACATGTGACACCATGCACAGTTGACATTCTTCTATGAATTTCAACCGGTTTGCACCCTTCAGCAACCAAAAGCTTCATAACTGACTGCTGAACATGCTTCTTGGTCAGACATCTTTGTTAATAGCTAAAACTCTTCTTTTTTTGAGTCTGCAAAAAAAAAAAAAAAATTAATTAAATCCATGTGAAAAACAAGTAAAACATTTTTTTTTTAAATTAAACTTAAATCTGCCCTTATATAAAAACAATCACCTTGTTTATTGAATGACCCTCATGTGTGTGTGTGCATATATATACATATATATATATATATGTATAGTAAGTGTGGATGAAACGCGGAATATTCAGTGTAGCTTAATCGCCATATATATTTTATAACTTACTAACTAGCTCTACCTACGTATTGAGCACTGTTGAAGTAAATACTTAAAGTTTAAATTTATACTTTCGTATATTAATTTATGTGAGTAAATGAAGTAGTTATATATATATATATATATATATATATATATATATATAACAAAGAATTTATAAAACATGTTTAAACCCCGTTTAGAAGAGTTAAAAACATATTTAATTTTCAAAAAGGATCCACAAATTAAGTGGATTGTCCTTAATCTGCGGAGTTTTGAAAGAAATACTTTCCTTCTCATGAGAGGGTAGGAATTAGCAAAATGCGGAATTGGATTTTACTTGCAAAATATTTAATGAAACTACAAGTAAGCAATATATATATATATCTACCATGTTTTTTACTTGATAACCACCTCTGAAGATGAATCCAAGAGTACTAGGGATATAATCAATTATGACAGATACATCAGCTAGTTCCCACTTGAAAGCAGAAAACACACAAGGAAATTAGAAAGGATCAAGACTAGGGTTGGATCAAATACTGACTTTTAACGATTGAAATACAAATACAAATACTTTCGTTTAGGTTACCAGAAATACAAATACAAATACTTTTATTCCTAAGTCTACAAATACAAATACTTTTATTCCTCAATCTCAAAATACAAATAAAAATACAATAACTGATTCAAACAAAAACAAATATAAGTACTTTTTTTTTTCAAAGTAATAAAGAAATCTGAAAATATGCAAAAAAAAAAAAAAGAAGAAAAAGAAAATAAATTTGACATCTACATTACATTCTATATCATGTCCTCATTGCATTTTATTATCATTAGAACTCTGAAAGTTTCTCTCTCTCTCTCTCTCTCTCTCTCTCTCTCTCTCTCTCTCTCTCTCTCTCTCTCAAATATAAATACAAATACAAAATACTATTTTCCTGGATGCCATAATACAAATTACTTTTTCTTGTGATGTTAAAATACAATTACATTAAAATTGTATTTTAATACAATTGAAATACAAATACAATTGTATTTGATCCAACCCTAATCAAGACAAAAATATGCAGACATGAATTGCCTGTCATATTTAACGAAAAACATGTTATGGACCAACAATGACATGTGACGCAAAGACCCACATTATCACTAGAACAATAATTTTTCTATATATAAATAGAAATTATAAAGTTTGAAAGAATGGTTCTCTGTCCCGATCCCCATTTTGTGTTTGAAATATGCTGAAGAAGCCACAGTGACACAGAAAATTGGATAAAAATATGGTGTTTCATCAGTATTTTTTGTAAAATTTTTAAAAAGTCGACCCAGCTGTTTCCAAGTCCACAGGGAAGAAACTCACACACACACACACACACACACGCACACACAGGCTTGACTTTAGAAGGAATGCTACAACTTTGTACCCTTCTCTCACTGCCCCCCCTTCTCTCTTCCCCCCCCCGTACCTGAATCTGCTGGACTACTTTGTTTGGTCATATGTCGAAAACATCACCAACATGACCTCCCACAACATCAAAATCAGCCTGATTACTGCCATCCACCGAGTATTCACTGAGCTCCTGCCGGCACTTGTAGAAAAGGCATGCCCCCAGTTTTGGACCCATGTCGAAGCGGTGATTGAGGCTGAAGATGGCTACATTGAATAGATATCAGCCCTACTACATAATCAAATTACCTGGATTGATTTTTTCAATAAAAGTTTTAAAATAAAGCTGTAGTGTTGTTTTTTTTTTGTTTTGTTTTTTTAGGGCGACAATTTTATTATTCCACCCTGTATGTAACTCGTACGATGGTTTATGTGACAGCAATGATATCCAGAGATTGGATTAAATGATGGAAGCATTTGGTGGCCAATGATGTCTCGCTTAAAGCACTGGTCCACATCGCCTCACTAGGGTTGTATCAAGGAAACCTATAAAATTAACCTATAAAAATCCTGTCTCGATGAAGAAAGTGACCCCCAAACAAAACTGACCAGAGATAAATTTTGAAATCAAGTTTATAAAAGCCATCTTACACATACCAGCATGTAAAATGAATGTTAGACTGAAGCAGATGATGATGAATGCGAATCACACATCACATGTAGAAATATACAAAACCTACGTTAGAACACTGCCAGACACATAAAGTACATCATGTGAAATATATAGAAATATATGCGATCCCGCATTTCCTGGCTCTTCAATTAATTGCCTGTAATTTTCTGCTCATTTTTTTTGGGTACAATTTTCACATTGAGACATAAAATGCTGTGAGTGAAATAAAAAAATAGCTGGTGTAACGGACATCACACGTTCATAGCTATCTTAGGTTTTCTTCTTTTTTTCTTTCTTTTTTTCTTTCTTTTTTTTCTTTCTTTTTTCTTTCTTTTTTTTCTCTTTTTTCCTTTTTTCTTTTTTTTTTTTTACCTATCTTTATATCAAGATCTGAAACAAAACAAGAAATTAATTCAAAACACTGGTACAAATAGAAATGTGTTAAAAATCAAATTGATAATTTGCCACAAAGTAGGGTTTTTAATAATTGCTACATTTATAGAGTACAGTGCTCAATATCGTTGATAGAGCTTATGTATGTATGTTTGGAAACATGGGATCAACAATTCATGGTGACTTCAAAGCAAGGAGCTACTGGTCACTATGCACTGTTGAACTCACGTCTCAAATCTCTCTCTCTCTCTCTCTCTCTCTCTCTCTCTCTCTCTCTCTCTCTCTCTCTCTCTCGAACATTGTTACTAGGAATGAACGTTGCCCATACTACAAATTTTCAGTTTTTTCAAAGTCTTTCATTTTGATACATTTTTTGTGACCAAGAGCGGAGGACCCGCTTGAAATATAAAAATATAATAAAAAAAAAATGAAATATTAAATACAAAAAGTAACATCATTTTCATGCTTTGAAAAACCCTCATAACCTTTAAATAACAATATATATATATATATATATATATATATATATATATATATATATATATATACATATATATATATATATTGTACAGTTGTAGAATATATGGTATAATCATGTTTGACACACTGGTTTCCATTAATTCAGTTGAAGTTAAACAATGTTGAGCCTGATCAGTACTAAAATGGATGACCATTCGGGAATACCAGGTGCTGTATGTGGAAGAGCTCTCTGCTTATCCAGTCATTTTGAATTTCTCCTTGCCATTGGAATCAAGCAGATCTGATTTAAAAGGAGTATGTGTGAAGATTGCATAACTTTCCCTTCACAATTAACTCCCCTGTGCTGCCACTCTTGCAGAAGGTATCCATTGTTTCTTGAGAATGAATGGGTATCTGATTTGCAGATGTAGAATTGGCAGATCCAATAGAGTGACCAACAAAAAAAAAAAAGCATAAAATAATTTGATTTATTGAAAATTTATGCATGAACTTACCTTTATACACTTCCTTGCCTTCTACAACCATCTCAAGGGGTTTCCAAATCTGGATCTGGTGCTACCAGATCAGGCTTTCTGAAGATATCGGCTGTTAGTTCAGTTAGTACTTCCCGCGATGTACGATAAAACGTGTTACTGTTATCCAGACGCCATATTGAAATTCAATATGGCGTCTGAATATCCACTCAAGACAAGGGACATAACTAAATATAGAAGAAGGCCACCAAGTTCGATGACTCCAACTTTAACACTGCTGATGTCTTCTGGTGTCAGGTGTAAGTAAAACTTTCAACAGAAAGAGAAAAAAAAAAAAACGGCTTATTAACACAATAAGTCTCTTAGAATTTCAGAAGAAACTCTCATCTTTGTCAAACAGTTTGTGACGTGTTCCTTTCCCTTGATCCATTCAATTTGGATTTCTTCTTTTTCCAACATTTCGTTTACTCTGGCCACATCAACTCTCAAACGTCTGTCACTTATAAGATTTGATGATTTTAAGGTCTCTACCAAAGATATGTTGTTTGTTTTTCAAAGTACTTTAGGCAACTGTGGTAGTCTGAAAATTTCTTGCAGTATGGCAGCTATCAATACACTAGCACCAGCAGCTTTACTAAGTGCAGGAGTTTCGGACATCAATGGGCTTTTCGTCAAGTTTTTGTGATGACCAACGTATTGGAGTCAGTCTATTCATCTTACTATAAACAAAGATGATAACTTCAATCTGTGATGAAGCTCCAAGCTGGCATAGGTAGCATCAGAATAGCAAACCACACTCAAATCTGAAGAATTTCCCAGATGTGGAAAGGATATGGAACCTGTCTTTGATTTAAGCTTTAATATTGACTTGTTGATTTCAAAAAGTAACTTCACTTCAGGAGATTTTCCGGTATTACTAATCCTACACATCAAATGATACATCAGGTCAAGTCTGGGTAGATACCCACATCATTTGACCTGTTAGTCTTTTTAAATCTGTCTTCTCCTCTTCACTAAGTTCATTATTTTTTCTTAAGGATCTTCTTTTCTTTATATCTATTGGAGAAATAGATGACACATAATTGTTTTGGTTTATAACGATCCCATCTTCCATTTGTCTAATGCACAATCCCAGAAATTTTAAGGTTCCATTTTCATGTATTTCAACCTTGATTTTCTTTAATTCTGGAATCACATTTTTTTAAAACAATCATTTCCACAAAATATAAAATCATCGACATACATTGCCAGAATACCCATCAAATTCTCAGATAAATCATGCCAAAGAAACATTGCATTGTCATATGCACTTACTATTCCTTTTAGTTTCGTTAATTCCTGAGTAACTTTCTTGTACCATGAACGGGGGCACATTATTCAATCCATAAATTCATCTTTTCAGCTTCCACACTTGTGACTCTGGCCATGCCTCAGATGGTGTTTGAGAAATCTTCTCTCTCTAGCATATCACCTTGCAAAAATGCTGAAGTGAAATCAAGGGTCTCCACCTGCCAATTCTTAACGGAGGCCGTTAACATTACAAGATGCAGTTTCATGGCTGCATGTTGGAGAGTTTGGTTTTAGGTTATGTGAATTTTCTTCATAGCCACGTACTACAAGATGAGCCTTCATCAACTTTTTGTGATCCTTAACTTTTTCTGTTATCACCCATCTTGTTGATATGCATTTTTGGCCTATGTTAGAGATGCATTCATGCACTTCATGAGTTTTCACGTTTTTATTTCTTTCTCTTTTGCATCAATCACATCTTTTGCTTGTTTTTGTTGTGAGGAAAACATGTTCTTCATGATCTCCTTCTGTTGGGGAAGTTCTCACCACTGATCAACCTTATCCCAATTGATACACACTGGACATTCATTTTCTGCAGCTTGTTCAATATTCCGCCAATGGCCATAATTTCCAGTTGATTTTGGTTTTGTACTCATAATCTTTCCTTTTTTTTCCACTCATTACTTCCAATAATTTTATATTCCACTATTTTCCCTTTACTCGACCTTGTAGTATTGTCTTTCACTTCCTCTCTGTTAATATTGGAATTTTCATCATGTTGATCTTCAACTTCATCTTCCAAGACTTCATTCATCTCATTCAAGGGAATTGTATTTTCTTTATTCCTTGGCTTTCTTTGTTTACCTTCATCAAGTGACATGGATGCATCCTGTAGAATGCTCTTCCATGTCGAATCAATACACATTGACCCTCTTTACCCAAAACTTTGGCAGGACCACGTCATCATTTATAGTTTTGTCTTCTATAATAAACATTGTTCCCTGTCACAAATCGTTCATCCGCATAATGTCTTATATTGCTCTCCAAATTTTTTCGCTTGATTCAGCCGCCATAAACTTTTTTTTTGCAGAATGTAAAGCACTTAAATTTATTCTAATCATATCACTGGTTGAAGCGTCTCATGTGGGTAACTGGTCTATCAAAACTGACGGCATATTTATGCTGGATCTAAAAACAAGATCATTTGGGCTATGTCCAGAATAATTCTGAAGAACATTTTTGGCACTAACAGCCCAAGCCAAAGCTATTTCTGGTTCACATTTCTCATCTTCCAGTGTTTTCCCCAGTGCTTCAGTCAATATTAGATTGTGACGTTCCACAGTGCCATTATTGAATGGACTCTCAGCGGCTGTAGTGCAGGTTTCAATATTCAGTTTCTCATTCATCTTTCTGTAACCATTGTTATTAAATTCTCACCCATTATCACTCAAAAAACGTTTGGGAACTCCAAAATATGCTATCCACATTAAAAATATGTTGCAAATAATTTCTTCACTCTTCTTGGTTTTAATCAGCTTGCCAGCAGAGTACCTAGTTGATGCGTCAATTAATGTAAAATCCCGCATTGGTTATGTCTGAATTCTTTAAGTCCATACATACAATGTCATTAGACCGGTTTCTAATAGCCAGTCCAACCACAGGACAAAGAAAGTGTCTTCTAAGCCTTAAACAAACTGGACACAAATCACAGCTATCCTTAATAAGAGCTAGAAACTCCTTATCATGAAAGACCCTACTGCTTCTCACCAATGATACAATTTCTATTTTGATGCATGAGCAAACTGTTCTTTTCTCCATTCTAGAGCATTTTTTTTAAGGCTTCATAACGTAACAACTTTTCAGCCTACAAAAAGCATATTTGTCAATGGAAGACTATAATGTCCAGAAGTAGTCTTTTGCAATTTTATAAATCTGCCTAAAATCTTAGAGCTGTCACTTTTAGAATCTAGTATCATGCCAGCAGTTTTCATTGATTTATCACTTAGTAACAAGAGTAAATCATTTTTGACAATGTCAACCTCTATGTACGCTCTGACACCTTTTATAGTTACCGGAAATTTAACTGTTTTAATTGCCTTTACCTCCTCTCCATCACCAAAACAAAATGTTGGATTTAAGTCTTCACTAACTGCTTATCTCGGTCATTTAATGTCCCAAGAAATACATTAAAACAGGCAGAATCCAACACTGCCATACCCAGTGTCTCTTTCACAAGATTAGACATTTTTATATTAGAACCATTTATGAATGTTCAATAACAGGACTCCAAATTAATTAATGAGAGGTGTACATGGTTTGAATCCACAACAGTGTTAATATTTCTAGGACTTAAACCAGTACAGTCTCTGGCAAAATGCCTAATAGAACCGCATTTAAAATAACACATTGTCCTGCCTTGTTTGTCCGTTGAATTTGTTTTGTTTTCTCGATAGAATTTTTGTTCCCTTTTACTTCAATAAAATTTACAATTTCAATTTCTTCTTTGATAGCAGAAACTGTTTTGCATTCCTATGAAGAAATATCAGAAAACACTTTCTTTAAAGTGTCTTCTATTGATTTGTAAGTTAAACTTCCACATGTTGTCCTTGCTAATTTTTCGTTTTCTTCTGATGTATTAGCTGCATTTAAAACAAAAAATGCTTGGACTCCTTCCGGCAGAGAAATTCCGTACTTACATAATTCCTGATACAAGAATTCATAACGCACCAAAATGTCGTTTATGTTCATTCCAGCAGCTCTTTTGTAAGATTAAAATTCCTTGAATGACATGTATACCATCGTGTTTTTGTTCCTTAAATATATCTCGTCTAACTTGTCCATAATTATTTTTAATCCGCCAATTCGGCTGATATCTGTGATGTCTAAATGTTGAACGTATTCTCATGTTTTATGGCAATGACAAAAACACTGCTACCCCCTGTTTTTCGTTAGGTAAATCCGTGAAGATAGACCATATACTTATGTCTTGTTTCCATTCGGTGTACAGTTCTTCACTCTGCAAAAAAGGTGGCTGTTTCGTAAATGACGCCATCTTTCTTTCAATTGTGTTTCAACGTAAAGTTGAACAAATATAATATCTGTCACGCGAAAGAATACGCTCTGCTACCAATGTTAGTTCACTTAGTACTTCCCACGACATAGGATAAGCATGTGTTACCGTTGGCCGGACGCCGAATTGAATATCCACTTGAGACAAGGGAGATAACTAAATATAGAGAAGAAGGTCACCAAGTTCGATAACTCCAACTTTAACATCGGCTTCCTGACTTAAATGTACTAAACATTGATGGTATTGCTTTTTTCTTTACCTTTGCAAAACTCAGACATGTTCTGTAAAGCCAAAAACAATTTTTCTCTACAAAGCAACCAAACTAAACACCTTGTATAAATATTTAAAGATATAAAGGATTTGAAGAATACAAACTTTAGACAAAATAATTGAACCCAAAAAGGGTTGATATGCCATAAAATAAGACAACTAAACCAAATCTGAAACAAACAGTTTTATCATTACCAGATTTCTTTCCAAGAACTACAAAACTATGGAACTCACTTTCTGCTGTTTTCCTCCTTGGTCTTTTCAAGACTAAAGTCAATAGGCATCTCCTATCTCTGTATCAATCATTATTCGTTCTTTTTACCTCCTCACATCAAGTGGCTTCATGTCTTGTCTGGAGTGTCTTCGATAAAATTAAATTAAAAGAAGCCTAAAAAAGGTGTATATGTCATAAAATGAAACCATTAATATTAACTACTTTCTAAGGATTAATACTAACTTAATTGTACAGATAAAGTGTTTCTATTGCAAATTAGTTCTCTTTATTTGCTTTTGTCTTTTAATTGTGCAGTACGTGTTTCTCCGAATAGTACAATGCGTCTGCACACCAGTGCATGCAGGTAGAAACAGGTTGGTGATCGCATTTCACCGTCCGTATTCTGCACTGTATAATGTTGATAAATATGTCTATCGGGCCTGCAGCCAGCATGTGTGAGGGTTTATCAGAAAAGCTGCACCTAATCTGCAATTATGAAAATCAATACATCATCCTTTTTACGTAGCCTACACCCCACTCCCTCCCCGTAGCCATCAGCATCCATCATCATGTGTGCCGCCCTGAAGGTAAATATTTCCTGTGTCAAGGTCCCAGTAGGCATCATACTTCAACAGCTGTATATATATATATATATATATATATATATATATAGCAAAAATGGTAATTAGTAAAAACCTGAAGAAAGTGCCCAATACTATTGCAGAGCAAATATGCATTTTATTTTTTATTACCGTTTTATCTGTTTAGTTACACATGTTTCGGTTACTGGATCGCTTATACGATTTGGCAACCGAAACATGTGTAACTAAACAGATAAAACGGTAATAAAAAATAAAACATATATATATATATATATATATACTTAATCAGTACTTTCTATTATATATATATATATACACTTAATCAGTACTTTCTATTATATATATATATATATATATATATATATATATATATAATCAGTACTTTCTATTATATGTATATATATACATACATACTTAATCAGTACTTTCTATTATATATATATATATATATATATATACACACACACACATACTTAATCAGTACTTTCTATTATATATATATATATATATATATATATATATATATCACAGAAGTGAAATTTCGTACACTGGAAGAGCATAACAAGGTGCCTTATTTCTCTGATTTTTGTGGAATTCGAACAATTATTTTGAAAGTTATGCAGAAAATATAAAAATTAGCATAAACTGTTTAGAAAAAAACATAATACTCGCATGCACATGTCTCAGTTTCTTTGTATTTTTTTACTTTATTATTTTTAAAGAATTTAACTTTACATTTAATACTGGGCAACGATCAGTACATCTTTTAATCTATCTGTGCCTAAAAGTGACTTTGTCTGTGTGTGGAACGGTCTCTACCAAGCTACACTATCAATTTTTGGTCTGCAGTTGAAATTGAAAAAAACTGAAACTTGGCAAGCATAAGTCGACTAAACATGTTACTTCTACACATGATGTATGTTGAGCAAAAAAAAAAAAAAAAAAGTGGTTGTAGGAAGGTAGGCTCGAACCCATACCACGAGGAGGAAAAGAACGGGGGAAAAAAAACGTGACGTCTTTGTTGTTACGACCACCGCCAAACTGGAAGTGACATAGGTTTAAATTAAGGCTAGACAATCGAAAAAAGGGGATGACTTTCGAAAATATCGGTGAAAAAAGCGACCACTCCTTGTAGAAAAGTGCCCAGTTGAGGGCGAAGAAATAAATGTTTTTAGACAATTTTTCGGTATTTATCGTCTGAAGGGTTGAGCTTCAAAACAGTTCTGATCTTGTGAAAATTCGTCACCTCTGTCGAAAGTTTTAGGCAGACATGCAAACATACATACATACATTTATATATTGGTAGCTCAAATTTTCGACCCAAACCGATTAAAAAGCTTACCCTATCTCCGAATACCCTTTATGGAAAATTACAAATATTTAGATCAGAAATTGAGTAATTTGGTAGAGACCGCAGAGGTCAAAATTTTTTTAATTTCAACCCCTATTATGACCCCTTAACATTTATTATTTTGGTCCCAAATCAAGTTATTAAGTTAGATCCATGTTCAAGGAACCTATATCTAAAATTTCAAGTGTTTAGACCCAAAATTGACGGAGGAGTTTGGTAGAGGTCTTAAAGGTCATATCGTTGAACTTTGACCCCTTAACAGCCAAATTTCTGGCCGAAAACGGATTACAAAGTTTTTTTCCAAATCTCCATACCCTATATATCAAATCTCGAGTCTGTAGACTGAAAATTGACAGAGTTATTGTGTAAGGAAATGTACACACACACACACATATACACATTTATAGATATACTAGCATTTCAGCCCGGCGTTGTCCAGGTGTTTGGAGGTGTATGTTGAGCAAAAAAATAAAAGTGGTCAATTTTTTTAACTTTGACCCCAATTATGATCCCTTAACATTTATTGGTTTGGACTCAAATCAAGTTATTAAGTTAGATCTATGTCCAAGAAACCTATATCTAAAATTTCAAGTGTTTAGACCCAAAATTGGCGGAGGAGTTTAGTAGAGTTCTCAAAGGTCAAATTGTTGAACTTTGACTCCTTAACAGCCAAATTTCTGGCCGAGAACGAATTACAAAGATTTTCTAAGTCTCAGTACCCTGTATATCAAATTTCAAGTCTGTAGATTGAAAATTGACAGAGTTATTGCATAGGAAGATGTACACACACACACACATACTCGTTCACTTTTATATATATAATAGATAGATATATTGGGGAGAATATAATAATCAATAGAGAATTGACTTTTTAATAATAAGTAAGAAATCTACATCAATTCAAATATCACATTTAAGTGTATTTTCGACAGGGTAACACCGGGCGGGCGGCCTGCTAGTTTATATATAGAAACATTAAATTACTGATGTAGTTCTATGATTTTTATATGAATCCTTTAGTAACTGATCTAGTGAATTAGTGAGGACGAACGGTGACAAAGTATGATATTTGTTTTCCTTGTTTTTGATGGAAGGTGTACACTAGTCACGTGACTATTTTTGTACACGATGTAAACTCAAAAAGCGCAACATCGTTTGAAATTATCACGGGTTATTTCAGCAATCGATTTTAAAAAGAACAGAAAATAATTACATCGAAATTATGTTGGGCAAACGAAACAAAATAAAAGAATTAGTAAACAAGAGTTAACATTTAAAAAAAAAAAAAAAAAAAGACTGAAAACGATCAAAATCAGTTTTTCAGGAATAAATACATTTATACCAACAAAAATTTACCGTAATATACAACCTACGAAGGTCATTCCAAAATTAAGACTCCTTTTTTTTTCTTTTTTCTTTTTTAACTTAAAAAGTTGAAGACAGGCGTGATACCGTTAAAACGAGCGACATTTTGGTGCTCCAGAATTTATTCTTCTATAGTCACCATCATTCTCAATGCAATTTTGCCAGGAAATCAATGACCCATCTCTGTTTCTGACGCCCGTCTATGACAGGGGTTGCCTTCTTAGAGTTATACACTGTCATTGTCTGCAACAGGGATATGATGCAATAAATTCAGTCTTCAGAACAATGCAATTTGCAATCCCCTCTGATCCATGTGGGCGAAATATAAAAAATAGGAGGCATTACTTTTGGTACACACCTTGTAAATCAAATAAATTTACATCTGATTAAAGATTTTTTTATATTGTTCATTTCAAAAGGATTCTTTTATTTTATTTTTTTAAATATAATTTATATTTAATTGTTTTCTCTTCTTTTTTTAAAATGTATTGATAAAAATAACACCTGGTAATTTCAGACGAGGTTACGTTTCTTGGTATTATGTGATGTAGCCGGGTTGAATAAATAGCAGATTCTCATCAGCCAAGAAAAAAACTCGCAACAACAACAACAAAAAATCGTTTGTTAGAAAAATATAAAACACCTGTTTATTTATTGCACTGTGTTGTGTGCTTCAGACGGTAGACAGGAGGAGGTAATAGAAGGTGGATGGATTTCAGTGACACAGCACAGTGACATAGCTCACGGTCGCTCTTTGACTCTCTTTTCTCTATTGTCTCACTTGTCTATATCGATCTGTTCTCTTACAGGTGTTTAACCCTGGCAGCTGTGAGGTCAACTACTTGACCTATTCACCTTTAGCGACATCAGTTTTGACAGATTTGTACTCATCGACTGGTTGCTTTACTCTGCTGACCGCTTGTGTGTGTGTGTGTGTGTGTGTGTGTGTGTGTGCACAATTTCAACGCATAGCAATTACACTGTCTACAAAAAATATCATGTAACTTAAATTTCTAAATTTTCGGAGGACAGAAATTTAGGACTGTTTAGTACTCTCCATTCCATTAATGTACTAATTTCCTCGGCCGATTCATCAGTGTGCGGAAGCTCACTATTAATGCAATGTTGTGCTTTCAAGCAAGCTTGAAAATCAACGCCAGCACGAAAAGATGCAAATCTTGTCTCTAAAATAGACATTGTTCATTGGCAGAAACAGAAAAAAAGGAGATAAAGTGCGTTTTGACATGTTCCAAAATGGCGTAATGTAAACACATTATAAGATATTTACAGCTTCTCTTCCAATTTTCAGATTTTTAATCATGTCAAAACGCACTTTATCTCCTTTTGATGGATTGATTGTTGCTATTTATTCTGATGAGTTAAGGGCAAAATAGATTCACTGATTGATATAATAATTAAGTGATTGATTTTGTGATATGAAACAGATACTGTCAAGAATTGTAAATGTTAACTGAATTAAAGGAATAAATTGTAAGATGGTCAACATCATGAACTTTGTAATATAGACTTTTGTCATTCATTCATTATATATATATATATATATAGAGAGAGAGAGAGAGAGGCAAATTTTAATAAATGTTATATATATATATATATATATAGAGAGAGAGAGAGAATAAGTTAAAGATAAGGAGTAAAGTTACATAAAAACTTCATTGCATTATCAATTCAGTAAGGGTTGAAGAAAGGGAAAAATAAGTGGGGAACTTCTTTAGGCCATGAGATTTCGAAGCCAAATTCTTTTCATCAGAAGAGGAGAAAAATCTGGCATTATGCAAAAATATAAGTAAAAAGACCATACCGACTACAAATACATTTAGATTAAAAATGGATAAAATTGAAAAAAACTCCAAAATAATGTAAATTAAGTGAATTGAAAGTAAAAATCCGGTAAAATCACAGGCAAAATAATCCTGAAAAAAGTTTTTAATGTCTGTAATTGATCCAAAGAGATGCCGAAGATGTAACTTATATATATCCATATAAGTGAAAATGTCTGTGTGTCTGTCTGTGTACATTTCCCTACCAAACTACTCTGTCAATTTTCGGTCTACAAACTCGAGATTTGACATGAGAAATATTGAGATTTGGGAAAATCTTTTTAATCGGTTTTCGACCAGAAATTTGGCTGTTAAGGGGTCAAAGTTCAACGATTTGACCTTTGAGAACTCTACCAAACTCCTCCGACACTTGAAATTTTAGATATCGGTTACTTGGACATGGATCTAACTTTATAATTTGATTTGAGCCCAAAACAATAAATGTTAAGGGGTCATAATTGGGGTCAAAGGTTTAAAAATTTGACCTCTGCGGTCTATACCAAATTACTCAGCCAATTTCTGGTCTAAACATTTGAAATTTTACATAAAGGGTATTCAGACATAGAGCAAGCTTTTTAATCGTTTTTTGCTGCAAATTTTACTTCCAAGGTGTAAAAGTTTTAAAAAATTTTACCTTTGCGGTTTCTAGCAAACTATTAAGCCAATTTTGGGTCTAAACATTTGAATTTTACATGAAGGGTATTCAAACATGTAGCAAGTTTTTAAATCAGTTTTTGAGCGAAAATTTTGCTGGCAAGAGGTCAAAGTTTACTGAGTTGACCATTGCAGACTCTACCAAACTCCTCCGTCAATTTTGGGTCTAAACACTTGAAATTTTAAATGTAGGTTACTTGGACTCGGGTCAAACATTTTAATTTAATTTGAGCCCAAAACAAATATTATGGGGTCAAAATTGGATTTAAAGTTTAAAAAGATTTTGACGTCTGCAGTCTTTACTAACTTTTCTCTATGGTAGTTCAGGAAGCCTATTATATAGAAAGGCATTACCGTACATATTCACACTTTTTAATATATACATATGCGCATAAAGTTATATACCAGATTCCTAATAAAAACTTTGTAAATGACATCGACATTAAAAAAAATATACCACATAACCAATAAAACTTTGTAAATAACATCAATATTAAAAGCATATATATATATATATATATATATATATATATATATATATATATATATATGTAACACACCCAATAAAAACTTTGTAAATAACATCAATATTAAAAACATATATATATATATATATATATATATATATATATATATATATATATATATATATATATATAACGTTCCCTAGAAAAACTTTGTAATTAACATTAAAGATATGTATACCATATTCCCAACAAAACTTTGTAAATAACAGCAATATTAAAAATGTATACCATATTCCCAACAAAACTTTGTAAAAACAGCAATATTAAAAATGTATACCATATTCTCAACAAAACTTTGTAAATAACATCAATATCAAAAACGTATACCATATTCCCAACAAAACTTTGTAAAAATATCAATATTTAAAAAAATACATTCATTCTACTTAGCATATTTTGAATTTTACCTATTGTTTTTAAAAAGAATGAATAAAAAAAATTCTTTTCACGTCATACAATAATAATAATTTGAAATTAATACGATACAATTAATACAATAATAATAATTTAGAATTAGATGACACATCTATGTTTTTCATTACTTTGAGAAAGTCTTTAAATAAAGACGAAACATCGATGGAGGTATAAACAATTTTCGGTTTTCCTTTACTCCAACAGAGTTCTCGATTCTTATGAAAAATTAAAAAAAAAGAGCGTAATATTTATTTATATATTTGTTACAGAATATCAGTATAACATCAGCACTGTCGGTTTCAAATCCAAACAAAGGTGACCAATATCTGTTATATGTAACATATACACATACTTAACTTTGTATATAGACACATTTCATCGTGCATAAAAATTACATAAGATTCGTTTGTTTACCGTTTTCTTGTGTTATCCCTCACCTAGTAAATAATGAGGTCACTCCCTTGCAAATCTCGTCTGCTAATCAGCAAAGCAGATGTTGTGCGAAAACAGATTTCCCAAGTATGAATCTCGCTGGAATTCTTTTGGCCTTCTTTATAATATTGGATACTTTTCAATTTGCACTCAATGACAATTTAATAAGTTGCATAAAAAAAAAGCAATTGAAATGAAGATCTAACGTGACTAAATGAACTGCTACAATAAATACAATTTCTTGGCCTTCGGGACAAGATCAAAGTGTAGTATCTGTTCTTCAGATGCTGCACTTCCATTTCTTGTTCTCTTTTGGTGGAGGAGAAATCTTTCACGACTGAGACAATTTTTATTTTTGTACCTTTTCTCCACGTTAAAAAACGACCCTGGTGTCTAACTCTGTCCCGTGGGGAGGCATAGTAAATAGGTACAATAAATACAACGTTTTCTTGGCCTTCGGGACAAGATGAAAGTGTAGTATCTGTTCTTCAGATGCTGCACTTCCATTTCTTGTTCTCTTTCGGTGGAGGAGAAATCCTTCACGACTGAGACAATTTTTATTTTTGTACCTTTTCTCCACGTTAAAAAACGACCCTGGTGTCTAACTCTGTCCCGTGGGGAGGCATAGTAAATAGGTACAATAAATACAACGTTTTCTTGGCCTTCGGGACAAGATGAAAGTGTAGTATCTGTTCTTCAGATGCTGCACTTCCATTTCTTGTTCTCTTTCGGTGGAGGAGAAATCCTTCACGACTGAGACAATTTTTATTTTTGTACCTTTTCTCCACGTTAAAAAACGACCCTGGTGTCTAACTCTGTCCCGTGGGGAGGCATAGTAAATAGGTACAATAAATACTACCATGTGTTTTAGATCATTAATCTAAACCAGTGGTTCCCAACCACCGTGCCTATCACACTGGTATGACACTAAGAAGTTATGACGTGTAAGACCGCTTTTATATTTCATTATTACCGGAAGTGTTTGCATTAATATATATTAGCTCGCACATTACTACTTACGTGATATTGATGTCCGAATATTAAAAAGAGAGGAAATAAAATATTTAATAAATTTGGTACTGGTGCATTGTACGAACCGGATTTTTCGTAAATGTCCAGTATGGCTGGACCAGCAACGACAGGTACTTGTGTATCTATGTTACCCCTCTGAAATACCCTTATTATTTAGAAAGCCAATCTTAACATGGGAAGGGGAGGGTGTTTTGAAACTATTCTGTACTTTCACCTAACAATTTAATAAACCAAAATATCATGAAAACTGAATTTAACTTTAAAATAGTATTGAAAAACAATCATTTGAACGGAGTTCCTAGCATTTTTAACAGCGCTCGGCATATTCCAGCAGCGATATCAGGTGCTGGTCGAGTCTGCTTGGACATTTATGAGAAATCCGTTTCATAATATGCACAATTACTGACTCCTGGTTCGTATAATGCACTAGCACCAAAAATCGTTTTTACTCACATTCATCCCTAACAAGCCACTTGGATGTAAGGGGTTACTATTTGGGACCATGCCATGGTTTGTGTTACATTTTAACTTCTGCATATCAGTACAGTCAGGGAAGCAGATAGCAAAGTCTAGTTTTTCGAGGGAAGAAACTATTAGAATAGAAAGCTTTCTGGCATTTAGGGACCTCAACAGTGAAGGGGTGTGATTTTGTTGCTAACCGTATTTGTCAGGGATATGTACTTTGAGAGGGCACAACTGCAACGAGTTCATCAGAGCACATTCCATTAAAATATTAATAAAATAAGCACAAAGATGCAACATTGTGGTGATGGGACAGGGGTTGGAGCTTAGTTGACAAAGCGGGACCTATTAGATTGGAAGCTCTTTTTTGGGCCCTATCCAAGAGGGAGAGGCTAGTGGTAGATGCACCAGCTCAGATGTGGTAACAATACTCCATGCATGGGTGAATGGTGGTTTTGTAGAAGTACAGGGTACTCTAAGGTATGAGTAGTCTTCTAGCTCAATAGAGGGAACCCACCTTCTTTGCAGCAGCCTTTGCAATGCCTTCAGTGTATTTGTCCCAGTTCATATTGCCCATGAATGTTAGGTCGAGAAGTTTGAAGGAATAAGTTTCACATAAGATGTTATTTGTTATGGATATCCGGGATTGGAGAGGTATCTTGTCATTTTTAAAGGAGAGCAGCTTAGTCTTACTAGCATTAAATGTTACCATCCATTTGCGACCCCATTCCATTATGGTCTGGAGGTCATTTTCTAACGATTCTGCCATTGTCTTAGATTTGTGTACATCCGTTCTTCCCTTATGCATGTTATAGAGCGTTGTATCGTCAGCAAATCTACCCATCTCGGACACAATATTATCAGGGAGGTCATTTATGAATATCAGGAATAATAGTGGTCCAAGGATCAGTCCCTGAGACATTCCCACATTAATGTTATGCTGCTTGGATGTATGTCCATCAATAGCAACCTGGATAATCCTATTGTCTAAGAAGGATCTAATTTAGTATATGTTCAGTTATATTGTTCAATTTAGTTTTCATTAGCAGCCCTTTGTGCCGGACTTTGTCAAAGTTATTCATTTAAATATTTATTTTTTGTGATAGGTATGCTGCAAAAATTTAAGTAGCTCAATAGTGTGTCGCTATGTAAGGAAGTTGGGGAACCATTGATCTAAACAAATAAATAAGAAAGATTTTTTTTTTCTTTTATCACTGTATTTATTATTAAAACAGGTTCGTGTTATTTTAATCAATAATACAACATCGTATTTTGAAATAATGTAAGTATAATACAGAGGAGAGGCCCAATTTGCATAACGATTTTTTTAAACAGTTCATAATAAATTAATGTTTGGTATTATTCATTCGTAGACTTGTTCTCCAATTTTGTCGATAAATGTGCAATGATTTTAATGGATAATTGATTAAAGTGATTGAATATAAAAAAGATAACATATAAAAAAACTTTCCTCAATGAAACTACCATAATTCTTACTGATAGGTATAAGAGAAAAAGGAGGGAAAGAATAGGTGGTTGGCTTGCAAGTTTGCTCTCTCTCTTCCTCTCTCTCTCACTCTCTCTCTCTCTCACTCTCTCTCTCTCTCTCTCTCTCTCTCTCTCTCTCTCTCTATATATATATATATATATATATATATATATATATATATATTCCCGTTTGAAAATATTCAAAAGATTAGAATCATTGAATTCCAAGAAGTGTCGTGGGTAGTAGTCAATCAAAGAGAGCACATTTATAATTTTTTATTTTCTTTATATAAATATAGTCATATCTTGCTACAATGTGCAGACCGTTTTGATCATTATTGATCTCATCAGGCAAGAAAAACTTTGGAAAATTAAAAATACATTAGACATGGTAAAATATTTTTCTCCTCTAAAATTAAAAAAAGTTCTTAAATTTTTTAAAATTTTAGATTTCAAATTTTTTCTTATCTGATGAGACCAATAATAATCGAAACATAGCAAGGTAAAACTACATTTTCATAAAGAAAAAAAAAAAAAAATATATATATATATATATATACACACACTACTTGTACTTTTTTTCAGCTATCACCGTTGATTGGTTGAGCCGGCCCACCCATTGTGTTAGTCACATCCAGAATTGAGGCTGACCACGCCTGATGATCTGCTGCCATAGCAGCCATGAGCGGGAGCCATTCCTGGTTCAGTGACGTAGAATCTCTATTTATCTATATATATATATATATATATATATATATATATATATATATATATATGTGTGTGTGATTGATATAATAATTAAGTGATTGATTTTGCGCTACGGAACAGATACTGTCAAGAATTGTAAATGTCAACTGAATTAAGGAATAAATAATATGGTCAATGTCAAAATTTTGGCATATAGCTTTTTTTGTCATTTATTCACTATATATATCGTTCAGATAGATAAATAAGAACACCTCTATAAAGGTTTGGCTCAGGAAAGCTAGTCTCTTAGCATGTCGATAACTCGCAAAGTTGAGCAATCCCAAACTCGCTCACAATACACATACTACATAGATGCTATTTATTTTCAATACAGAAAACATTAAAAAAAAAAAACTACAAAAAACTGGATACAAACGAATGAATGTGACTACATAGATATAATAAATACTGAAAGTAAACAAATCACCGATAAATTAAAAATTAGCGATAAAGTTGTCAAATTGAAACCTAGATTCTACTCAAAGACCACAAATGTGACTTCAATAATAACCCCAGCACTCGCTTGATAAACCCAACTTACCCAGAAATAGGTAGAATTAGCAAACCAATACTTTCTAGAGTAAACAAACAAATCAAACAAGACCTAGAATTAAACCAGTGGGTAAATACAGCCGAAGCAATCACTTGGTTTAAAAATATAGAAAACAAAAATAAATATACATTTATACAGTTCAACATCATAGACTTCTATCCCTCGATATCCAAAGAATTTTTCAACATTGTCCTAGAGTTTGCTGAGGCATATACTGATATATCCTCGGAAGAAATCCACATTATTAAAAAATGTAGAAAATCAGTTCTAGTAAATAACAATAACCAATGGATAAAAACTAAAATGACAAATTCTTTTGATTTGGCGATGAATTCTGCAGAGGCATCAGATCTTGTGGGATTATTCATTCTATATACCTTGACAAGCATATTTGATACTATGGATATTGGCCTATATAGAGATGATGGACTAGCTATAATAAAAGACTCCAACAAAGTCAAAGGGGAAAACTTTAAGAAAATCATATACAAGGAAATGAAAAACTTAGGCCTAACAGTAGACGTACTAGCTAACATAAAAATAACAAACTTCCTGGACGTCACATTAAATTTAGATAAAAACACAGATGAACCCCACTTAGAAGATAACGCTAATTCAATATATGTAAACCCTAAGTCCAATCACCCACAATCTATTATAAGACAGATTCCTAACTCGATCGTAAGTAGACTCAACAATTACTCAAGCGATGAAAATGTATTTAACAAATCAACCAATATCTATTAAACAGCCCTAAAAAATAGTGGATACAAAAATATTGATATCAAATTTCAGCAGCAAAACACCAATAACAATAAAATTAAAAATAGAAGAAAAAGAAATATAATCTGGTATACAGCGCCATACAATCAAATATTAAAAACAAAACTTGTCAAGAAATTTTTAGATCTCATCGAAAAGCACTTCCCAGTAACCAATCCCTTACACAAAATTTTCAATAAAAATAACCCAAAGTTATCATACAGCTGCTGCGAAAACTTAGAGATGATAATTAAAGCACATAATAACAAAATATTAAATAAAAGCAATGAAAACAACAACAAAATAAACAATAAAAAAGTGGACATCATGACAAAAATAAAACTAACACAAAAGACACATATGTAACTAGTATAAATAATAATAGTAATAATAACAATAAACCAACTCTGGACAACAACAACCATAGTAGAAATAAAAATAAAAATACAAATAATGAACAAGATAAATGCAACTGCAGATCTCGCACACTTAGCCCACTTCAAAATAAATGTCTAACCAAAAGCATAGCATACCAGGCCACAATATTTGTGAAAGAAAACCCGAATAACAAGAAATATTACATAGGAATGACTCCCTTAGATTTCAAAACCCAATATTATGACCACAAAAGTACATTCAAAAATAAAACACACCGAATAAAAACAACACTAGCAAACAAATACTGGGAACTTAAAAAAAGCGGGTGTTCGACGGTAGTTGAATGGAAAATAGTAAGACAAGCAAACATGTAGAGACCTAGACGATCCATGTAGATTATGCCTTCATGAAAAATTTGCTATCCTATACTTTAAAGAACCCCAACATCTATTAAACTGTAGGAGAGAAATAGCGAACAACTGTGTACACAGGATAAACTTTACTCTAGGATAGCGATACAAAATAATTTTAGAATTAACAATAACAATAGAAAATAAATAAATAAAATAGACATACATATACATAAATTATCATACATACATACATACATATATATATATATATATATATATATATATATATATATATATATATATATATATATAACAATAAAAAAAATACATTTAACTACACCTAGGTTTAGAATAGGTCAGATCACTAGATATCTATGCTTCCCACTAAAAAAACACACACAAAGGAAGGTCAACTGGGCCTTTGTCCTCTAAGTGCCTACCCATTAGCTGATTAGGAAGGGAGTGGTGGAAACTAGGAATCTGATTGGCTAACTAAAAACTCAATAGAATGTGCGTATATAAAAACACGAGACAACCACAACTCTTCGATTAAGCCTGACAAATCCTAGCGTGGATAAAATGCGGCATATTCTGTGTAGCTTAATTGCCATATATATTTTTATAACTTACTACCTAGCTCTACCTATGTATTGAGCACTGTTGAAGTAAATACTTAAAGTTTACGCATGAAATAATACTTTCGTATATTAATTTATGTGATTAAATGAAGTAGTCATATCTATATATATATATATATATATATATATATATATATATATATAGGTGGAGATTCTACGTTGCTGGAACTATGATAATTTTATCCGTCCTGCGATGGTGTGGTGTTCTTCTAATCGAATATATAAAAGGCTATATGTCTGTTTGTTTCCATATTTTCAAAATCTCTTTTGAAACTAAAAGGTGCAGAGCGGCGCTAGGGGTCTCAAATGATTGGATTTTATGGAACGTTCTTTTTGTGGATCTTTAGTCGGTTAAAATAGGTTTTAAGGGGCCAAAAAGTGGTCTAAATTGAAAAAATCGTTATACATTTTGTACATTCATCTTTGTTTATTTTTAATCAGTTTATGTGCGGGTCACGGTGGTACAGTGGTAACGTCACTAGCTTGGAATGCTACAGATTGGATTTCGGTTTCGATTCCAGCTGATGGCACCCAAATATTTTTTGTTTTTACTTATGAAATCTGGACAAATTAAAATATATTAAGTGTATTTTACGACCGGACAATTACTCATTGTAATGATGCTCATTATTCAATTACTTTTTGTGATGATCATTATTCAATTACTCTTTGTAATGATATCATTATTCAATTACTTTTTGTAATGATATCATTATTCAATTACTTTTTGTAATGATATCATTATTCAATTACTTTTTGTAATGATATCATTATTCAATTACTTTTTGTAATGATATTATTCAATTACTTTTTGTAGTGATATCATTATTCAATTAATCTTTGTAATGATATCATTATTCAATTACTCTTTGTAATGATATCATTATTCAATTAATCTTTGTAATGATATCATTATTCAATTACTCTTTGTAATGATATCATTATTCAATTACTTTTTGTAATGATATTATTCAATTAATATTTGTAATGATATCATTATTCAATAATCTTTGTAATGATATCATTATTCAATTAATCTTTGTAATGATATAATTATTCAATTGATCTTTGTAATGATATAATTATTCAATTACTCTTTCTAATGATATAATTATTCAATTACTCTTTCTAATGATATAATTATTCAATTACTCTTTGTAATGATATAATAATTCAATTACTCTTTGTAATGATATCATCATTCAATTAATCTTTGTAATGATATCATTATTCAATTACTCTTTGTAATGATATCATTATTCAATTCCTTTTTGTAATGATATTATTCAATTAATCTTTGTAATGATATCATTATTCAATAATCTTTGTAATGATATCATTATTCAATTAATCTTTGTAATGATATAATTATTCAATTAATCTTTGTAATGATATAATTATTCAATTACTCTTTGTAATGATATAATAATTCAATTACTCTTTGTAATGATATAATTATTCAATTAATCTTTGTAATGATATAATTATTCAATTAATCTTTGTAATGATATAATTATTCAATTAATCTTTGTAATGATATAATTATTCAATTAATCTTTGTAATGATATAATTATTCAATTAATTTTTGTAATGATATTATTATTCAATAATCTTTGTAATGATATCATTATTCAATAATCTTTGTAATGATATCATTATTCAATTAATCTTTGTAATGATATAATTATTCAATTCCTTTTTGTAATGATATAATTATTCAATTCCTTTTTGTAATGATATCATTATTCAATTACTTTTTGTAATGATATCATTATTCAATTACTTTTTGTAATATCATTATTCAATTACTCTTTGTAATGATATTATTCAATTACTCTTTGTAATTATATCATTATTCAATTACTCTTTGGAAGGATGTCATTAATCAATTAGTCTTTGGAATGATGTCATTAATCAATTAGTCTTTGTAATGATGTCATTATCCAATAATCTTTGTAATGATATCATTATTCAATTACTCTTTGTAATGATATCATTATTCAATAATCTTTGTAATGATATCATTATTCAATTACTCTTTGTAATGATATCATTATTCAATTCCTTTTTGTAATGATATTATTCAATTAATCTTTGTAATGATATCATTATTCAAGAATCTTTGTAATGATATCGTTATTGAATTACTCTTTGTAATGATATCATTATTGAATTACTCTTTGTAATGATATAATTATTCAATTAATCTTTGTAATGATATAATTATTCAATTAATCTTTGTAATAATATAATTATTCAATTAATTTTTGTAATGATATAATTATTCAATTAATCTTTGTAATGATATAATTATTCAATTAATCTTTGTAATGATATCATTATTCAATTACTCTTTGGAATGATGCCATTAATCAATTAGTCTTTGTAATGATGTCATTATCCAATTACTCTTTGTAATGATATCATTATCCAATTACTTTTTGTAATGATATCATTATCCAATTACTTTTTGTAATGATATCATTATCCAATTACTCTTTGTAATGATATTATTATACAAAAAAATTATGCACCCACCATGTAAAAAGTTAAATAATTATGTCATTTATTTATATTCTACTTGTAAGAAATGTAATGGAGATAAACGGAAAATCGAATTTGGATAAAGTATATTTGGTTGGAGATACTAATGTGATATAAATTCTAATAAAATTTTAGTGAAATCAGTACTCCTAGTTTTCCATATATTAATGATGTAGTAGAGAAGGTGGTGGTAGTATCGAAAATTGTGATGATGACGCTTTACAAAATTGTACGAAATTTACTAATGGAAGGATGACGTAAATATCTCGATGAGGTAGAACTAAAACATTGTTCAACATTTTTGGCTTAAAAAAGAATCTGATTAAACTTTCGTTCCGAGCCAATATCAGTTAAATTTATTCTATTGATTTTTGCTAAGGTGCAAGTTTATTTTTTTAAAAGCAAATGTGATTTTTTGTGGCAATTTATTCAAGATGTTGCCATGAATGAAAACAAGACGCATCTACTCGATCTGTGCATTTATCAAGGAAAATGTTATTTCACACTTAAGCATGACAGGAGAATGAAAATGTTATTTCACACTTAAGCATGGCAGGAGAATGAAAATGTTATTTTACACTTAAGCATGACAGACCAATGAAAATGTTATTTCACACTTAAGCATGACAGGAGAATGAAAATGTTATTTCAAACTTAAACATGACAGACTACTGACAAGGGGTAGCATGCTTTTCTTTTGTCATCAGGAGCTGCTCAGAGCACCCTATCCTACCATGACAAAATTTAAGTTTGACAAGGTACACCTGAAGAAGGTTGGAGGTTATATCATCCGAAACATTGTGAGAATAACATCCAAGATGAGAAAAATAGTCCGAATAATCCAAATATGAAAATATTTCAAACTTACATCTGACAGATCAACCAAGAGAGATTCTTGTGTGCATCTACAGTAAGATGCGTCCGTTTTATTTACATATTTAATGATGAAAATGCTGTTTTTAGTTGAACCTTAACTGACTGGCAGACAGAGCTTTTTATAGAAATACACGTACGCATGTAAATATCAAATTTCGATATGGATTCTTACCATTTTAGCATGTTTATTGCTATTGACCAAAGAAGAGTCTATTGTATAAAAGCGAAACCAGTGAGGGTTGTGGAAAGTATGGAAGAGAAACGTGTTCAATAAGTGTTGAGGATATGTGCTTCATGGAGAGAAATGATATGAGAATGTTACAATGGACGTCTAATATGAATGTTAAAGACAAGCTTAGGTCTTTATTTTTTTATTTTTTTTTTTTTTTGCGGACTGTAATCCTCATTTTCATAGTTGTTATTGCTTCACCACGTTTTGGCCAACTCATCCTCTGACCTTCTTCAGATGATTAACTGTGAAAACAACTAGGTAAGGCAATAATTACTGGGGATACAGTTACGAGACTCAGTATTCCTATCCTGTTGCGGTTAATCACCTGAAGAAGGGTGAGTTGGCCAAAACGTGGTGAACACAACAACAACAACAACAACAACTATGAAGATGAGGATAAGAGTTCGCAAATAAATAAATAGACAAATTACTCATCTCAAAGGATTTCAATAAAAAAATAAAATATAAAGCTTAGATCTGATGAGCTCAGAGATGAATTGGGCCAAATAGGAGATTTGGTTTGTGTTGGTCATCTTGAAAGAATGGATGAAAGTACTTTTCTTTTTCTTTTTTTTTTTTTTTTTTGATAGGCATCACCACATTACCAAGGCCCAGATTCCACTCGAGGATAAGGATTAAAGAATGTACAGTAGTCAATTGGACAATATAGTCATCATTAGTAATGGAAACTCGGTAAATTTGTTAACTTAAGTGGAACGGCTCATCAAGAACTTGTTTACATTGGACTTGAAGACAACCATATTGTAGTCAGCTGAAAAGAAGGAAAATGGAAGACAGTTCCACAGGCATGCAGTTCTATGAAAGAAACTTTGTCCATGGAATCTACATTTAGGTTTAGGCACAGATAAAGAGTGGGGGAAATTATTGATAGTGTTTTCAACTAGACGAGTGTTTTTTGTGAAAGTTTGGCGAAGGGGGGGATCATAGATTCGAGCTCAGACGAGCACTTGCCATAAAAATAACAATAAAACAAAGACAGGCTCGCAACGTCTCTTCTGTGGGAGAGAGGTTGCAGGGAAGAGAAAAGAGCATCCTCTACTAGGCTACGAAGTCTATTTTGAACACTCTCAAGGCAGGATAAGTCCTTTCTAGCAGCTCCTGCCCAGATGTGACAACAGTACTCCATCCTTGGACGTACCTGGCTCTTATATAGATAGAGAATTGCATCAGCAGGGAGATATCTACTGGATCGATAGAAGGATCCCACCATTTTTCCAGCGACCTTGGCAACAGATTTGATGTATGTGTTCCATTTCAGATCAGGAGTAAAGGTCAAGCCCAGAAGCTTGTCAAAACATGAAGCCTCCCCAAGATGAGAGCCATTCATTTCAATTGATGCCAGATAGGGATCAGAGTGTTGGGTTAGTAGATGTAGAACAGTTAAGGTAGCAAGAAGGTCAGTTGTCAGGAGAAGGCCAAGGAAAATGTGGGAAGAAGTGACAAGGAAATACTTGAGATAAAGAGAAATAAAGACCTGGCCTGAGATAAGTTATCTTGGAAGTCAATTTCTAAAAGCGGTTTAACACATGCCAGTCAGGAAAGCATCGCGTAGGACCAAATATGATTGGTATAGAATTTTGTTAAAATTTCCAATAATTAAATCTTAAAAGTGAATCATCTGATTTTTTTTTATATTGAGTTTATTGCATTTTCGGTGCGTTTTGCTTGGAAGAGTTTTCTTTTTTTATTAGAATTTAATTTTTTTATTACGTTAATGGCTCGTTTTCCCATCTTCCGTATTTTTATCACATTTTGACGATGCATACTTCAACTTTATCTTTGAAAGAAATATAAGACGTTGATGTAGTTTGCTTGAAGCATTGTGCTGTGTGTATGTATATATATATATATATATATATATATATATATAAAAATATAAAAGACTGTTACAATGCAGAGATGTATCGGATATAAATGGTATTGAAAGTTTTTTTCTATTTTATTATTTTTTATTACAAATCTTGTCTTCAATCTTACTTGATGATGATGATGTCCATATGTAACGTTGTCTAAGAGCCAACACATTATGGCCTCAATCGCAAAAAATAGAAAATAATTTTAACTCCTGTTTTTGTTTGTTTCGACATTTCCTCGTTCTATCAATTACCGCTTTAGCATCCCACGCGTGATCGTGCACTCGAACATCATCCGCACACTTCATGTGATCTCTAACGTTATCTCCTTTTTAAAGTCTTCATTTTTCCCTACTGGTGATGTCATTTCACATGCATTTGCTTACGCTATGTTACACACAACATATTTCGGGAGGAAATCCCTTCTTCAGATGATGAATTCTCAACTTTGTTCTTAAAACATGTGAGTGACGACTGTTAAAAAAGAAAAATTTAAATTATGCTGTAACTCTTGATAACATTTTTTATCATGCCATAATTGTTGATGAATTATTTTTTTATTTGGGAATCACCACTTATCAAGGCCCGAACGCCACTCAAGAATAAGGGTTAATGAATGTAAGGTGGCAGTGTAGTAATCGTTAATGGTATAAATTGGATAAAATTTGATTATTTATTGGGACAACTCACAAGAATTTGTTTACATTAGATTTGAAGGCTACCATGTTGTATTCAACCAGAAAGCAGGCCAGCAGAACAGTGTTCTGCAGTTCTGGGGAAGAAGATCTGTTTATGGAATATGCGCATAGATTTGGGAACAGATAGAGAGTAGGGGAAATCAAATATAGTGGTTTAACTAGTCGAGTGCTTTTTGCAAAAGTTTGACAATGGGGAGCATAGATTGGAGTTCAGTCGAGCACGTGTCATTGAAAATAGCTATAGAGCAGAGACAGGCTCACAACGTCTCTTCTGTGGGAATATAAAAATTACATTCTTTTTAACATGGCATCCATATCAAAATAATTCTGACTCGCTAAATGTATTTTCTGGAAGGAATTAAATTCAACTATATTTTATTGCTCTTAACAACATACTACGACAATCCACCAAAAGAAGAACGCTAGTCAAATATTTGTTTTGCAGGAGGAAAACTTTCGATGACAAAATTAAGAATTTGATTTTATATATTAGGTTGCCATTTTCTTTATATATATATATATATATATATATATATATTATGGAATCGCTTAAATGCCTGATTTCAAATCCAGACGGAATTATCCATACTACTGTAATACCATTGGGAAAAGGTATGAATGTAACAGTGTGGACGCGCATGCATGCAAAATGACGTCACCAGTAGGCAAAAATAAAGACTTTATAAAGAAGATCAGGTTAGAGATGTGGATAATGTTCAAGAGCACACCCGAAAAGACGCATGAGGCATATCACAGTGGTAATGAGAGAATGAGGAAATAAATATCGCTGTACAACAAAAAAAAAAAAAGCGAGTTAAAGTTCTTGTCTATTTTTTTTATTTGCTTTGCGACTGAGGCTACAACGTGTTGGTTCCTGGACATACATTATATGAACACCAGTTCTCCAAAATTTTCAGTAAAATAGTCACTCATGTTCGATGAATTGTTTACCATAGCTATTGTGTTGTTTCTATAGTAGATGACCTAAAAGGTGTTGATGTGCCGTAAAACTGACAAGTCATAAAATAATTCTTGCTACAAAATTGTTGGAGATAAATTGCTTTTTACTAATTTACATTGATTTTTGTTTTTTTGTTTTGTTTTTGTTTTGTTTCCGACAATTTTTCATGTTTTATTTTTGATTTCCTTTCATCCATTGTTTTTCCTCTTTGCCATAACAATTTCCAAGCTGTTGTTTTATCGTACATTAATTATTCCGAACGAATTTTCTTATCTTTTATTTTGTCTTCATCAATTTCCAGCCATTGCTTTTTCTGATCGCCTCTTTATAATGTTTTCCTAGATAAGCTGGTTGAACTACAGAGTGCCCCCATAAAAAGAAAAAAGAAAAAGAAACAAAAAAAAACTAGAAATTTTCAATCTAAATTTTAGTCCCATTGTTTTATAAACAACTAGCATGGCTACCCGGCGTTGCCTGGGTTGACATGAAGTTCCATTTGGAACACACCTGCTATACTAATCATTTTCATCATGAGCAACGTGGATACCCTCACAAAAATTCCAAAAATAAAAGAACAGATAAAAACATGTAAATGTAATCGCTCCAAAAAAGAAGTGCGTGGTACCCTCTCCACTAGACATTTTGGCAGGAGGGATACAAAGAGAAGAAACTATTTTCCGGATATTGAGCACTGGAAAGATCCCCCCCCCCCAAAAAAAATAATAATTAAAAATGAATCATTACAATTTTTGTTCCAATAAAAATAGCAGTGAATGCCCGTGCAATCACAAAAAAAAAAATTTTAAATTAGCCAAGTAGGCAGGTTTGAATCTGGAACACGAATGAAGAGAAAAAAGTAACTTGAAACTGTTTTGCCCACTGTCCTAAGAAAACTCACAATTTTATGAACCTAAAAAAATAACGTTCATAAACATTAACACATGCATTTGTTTTTTATTTTTTGTAAGGGCACTTTTTTACTGGCTTTTTTTTTTTTTTTTTTGTAAATAAAGAAAATTTTCGATTTGTTTTTTTTTTTAGGGAAGGGGGCTTAGATTCTGTAGTAATTTTTTACGATGTGACCCAGCGACTAAAAAAAAGTGATTAAAAAAATGAAGATCTACAAAAAATTAATTCCAAAAACAATTAAATGAAATTTTTCGTCATTTTATGTTTCTAATGTAATCCTTCCCCCCCCCCAGTTGAATTTGTCATATTTTGGGGTTTATTTTGTTTATGAAATTGTTAGGTGAAAGTACAAAATGGTCTCATAAAAATTAAATTTGTTATTTTAGGCTTCAAGTGTAATACCCCCCACCCCCACCAAAACAAAATTTAAAAAATTTATTTGTCATGTTTTGCCCCTCCCCCTCGATCACCAAGCTTGAAAAAATGCTGGAGGTGACAGGTCTCGTTGAACGCTTGGTGGCCAAAAAGTAGATGCTCATTTTACGTTAAGTTAATATAGAAAAGTGATTTCCCACTCTAAAATGGTAATTTTTCGTTTTCAAAATTTCTTCTTTCATATTATTTATAAAGACTATTTAAACGTATTAGGCCAAAAAAAAGTAGAGCTTTTTTAGTGGTTAAACGACGCTGGGTCACGTAAAAATTTACCCTTTTTTTTTTAATCAGAAAATTAGGTTTCTAATCGATGATATTAACGTGAAAAAAGAAAAAGGTGTAAATTGTGAAATTTAGAGGGGAGGCAGTAGATCTTTTTTTTTTTTTTAGGTGTTAGACGATGTTGGGTCACATCGTAAAAATTTACCGATTTCTGTATAGCCATTTAAAGAATAATAAAAACAAACAAATGAAATCTGTTCAGTTTTTTCGTAAGTGTTTATTTTGTTTGAATATTTAAAAAAAAACAATAAAACCCAAACATTTTTCTCTACACGGAAGTATTTTTTCAAGTTAGAGACTTATTGAGATTACCAAATTATTTTATTTGGTGAATAGTTTGTTTGTGTTCCGAAGTTTCTAGGGGCATATAACTTGTTGGAATAATAATTCTAAATAAATTAAATATATTATCAATATAATTGTTTTTTAAAGTTTATTAAATAACAATTTTAAATAGAACACTTAAAACAATTCTCTCACTAGAAACGCTAAGATACCGTTATTTAATAAAAGCGATTTTTTTAAATGTAATATGCAAATGAGGTGATCTCTTAATTGTATATTTTGCAAGAATCATACTATATATATATATATATATATATATATGAAAGAATAAATGAGAGTAAAGTAAGGAACCTTTTGTATATATTAATCAAATTGTAAACAAACAAACAGACACGAATACGAATTTATATATATATATAATGTTGGGGACGCACCTCTATTACCATGAATAATGAACTATTCTATGACGTCACTTCCGGGGAACGAGAAGCGGTTTATGAGAGAGTCGGTGACAGACACGCGAAGCAGATGGTCGTTCACAACTAGTCCTGCCATAAGCAAAGATATTGTTCAATTACGTCTTTTATGCATTTCTGTTAATACATATTTATTTTAATTGTTATTGTGTTTTTCTTGTCATTTATTCAACCACTAACACTACAACAGAATCTTTTTAAAACTAGTAAATTTCAAGGTTTTGATGACAATCCCTTCTGATTTTTTACATGCTTTTTAGGTCAGTCTTATAAATTGTCCACTTGGTCGAGTTCCCTTTTCTTGCCTTTTTGTTTTCAATTTCATTGCTCTTTGTATTCTTTTTTGTTTGCAACCTTTCTGTACTTTGCATTATGTTTATCATCATCATCATCATCATCATCATCATCATCATCATCATTCTAATTTAAAAACTAAATTTTGGCCAAATTCAGTCATATACCTGCTGATGGATATTATTGTTAATAATCTATTAAAGCATCATAATAAGTAAAGCGGTCCACTATAGTCGAGGGCGATCCAAAGGTTCCCCTTTCATTTCAAAATGTAGGGGAGTGCACCACTTCTTTCCCAAGATTACCTTGTTTACTTTTCATCCTCACTGCATAAGGCAGAGTATTTAGAGAAAGGGCATCAAGTACTATATTTTAAGTCTTTGGTATGGCTCAGTCAGAGATTGAACCATGGTCTTCCGGCCTAGTAGCAAACATTCTTACCATTATGTCAAATGTGCCAAAAGTTTATTTTTTAATTTTATTACATCCGCTATCTCAGGTGCCTTTTATTTCAGGTTTGATACCATTACATCTTTTATAGCAAGGAAGTTTCGTGTGAAAGTTGACCAAATGTTGTGCAATAGTTTTGTATCTGTAAGTATTTTATTTAGTACTAGTTTATCCTTCCCCCCTCTGCCTACTTAAGCAATGCTGGTACAGTACATGGTTATGTTAATTTCCATCTTTACATAGCTTTTACCATTTTATAGTTAGTATGAAGAAAAATATGAAATTTTGTGGGGGGGGGGGATATGCTATTTAGTATTAGTATGCGAGAGTAACTGTGATGAATATATCTTTATGTATCGTGAAAACGATACATAAAGATATATTCATCACAGTTACTCTCGCATACTAATATTTATTTTATTGGCAAAAAAAAAAAAAACATCAGAAATTTTTTTTCAACAAAAATAATCCGCTTTGAACTAATACTGAATATCCTTTTATGCCTACTTTTTAAATTCTTTTACTGAATTAAAAAGAAAGTTTAGTTTAAAAAAAAAAAATGGGTGCTAATGCAGAGAGTGATCCGCGCTATTTTTTAAATCGTATTTCCAAGTTTAATTAAATTTTTATGATATGTTTTTTTTATTCAATTGTAAGAATATGTACAAAACACCCTCCCCTCCCCATGTTAAGAATGTCTTTTTAAATAATAACATTATTTCAGCACGGATCACTCTCTACATGAGTACCAAAAAATGTTTCTGCAATTTTATTTTTTATTTTATGCTAATTTTTTTTTAATCGATAAAACACGTACCCAGTTAAAAAAAATCCTTCAGAATTAGATGGGATTCAAACTCTGGTATCAAGATTGTTAAAACAACTGCCTAAGTAATTCTGTATTCTGTCTATTCTTGTTTGTTAACCAATCATATGTTTCTATTTACATACGAACAGACTCACCCCATAACTTTTTAATAGTATGTCTCTACTATTATATAAAAGGAACTTTGTGTGTGTGTGTGAGTTCATTCCCTATGGACTCCTAAATGACAAGGCCGATTTTTTATAAAATTTCACGTAAATGTACTTTATGCCTGGCTGTGTTCTTGAATAGGCTTTGATTCGGAATGTCTTTGATAAGTATCAATAATTGAAAAAATTCAGTGAAAGAAGGAACAGGCGATTTTTACTAAAATCAACATCTGTATACAGCCTATCATCACAAGTGCACTTGAGAAGTTTTATTATTGCACAGGCAGAAAAACCTGAAATATAAAATCAATAGTAAGTCCTTTAATGTGACAGGGGCACATTCGAAATTGAACTATGATACTTGACTTCTGCATTTTAAACTATAATTCATTAAAAATAATTTTATAAGATCAACAGTAGGCTCTCTACAGTGCAACATAAACTAAAATGTATTGTAGACTATGTCACTGTAGGGAGGTATGTGAAGCTTCCTCCCAGTGCACCATGATGAGTCCCCAACTAGGTCAAGCAATTTATTAATTTGATTGAAAAATGTGGCATCCCTCTGCCTGTTTTAAAAGTATTTTAATGGTAGGTGCTCCAACGAACTTTAAGCCCTTATAAGTTCAACGTAAATACCCTTGATAAACCCTGACAAGCAGCTAAGCTCAACCCTTACACAATAGAAATCCCTAGATGCAAGAAAGCTTTCTACTCTAATAGTTTCTTCCGTCGGACTTTGAGATTCTCTTTCAGGTCATTGCTTCCCTGACTGTACTGACATGCAGAAATTCAAGTTTAATGTAAACAGACATCTTTCTGCTCAACTCCCTACATAGTATCCCTGAAAATTATGTCTTAAATAGTAGCTCCTTACATCAAAGTGGCACTGTGCCTTGTTTGGAGTGAAAATGCAATAATAAAAAATAAAAAAAAAACATATTTCCTTTTTATAAATGTCATGCATTAAAGCAGACCCACAATATTATTGTTATGAAGAAATTCAAATCGTGTTTAAATGATTTAATCTGGGGCAAACCTGTTCTTTCGGCAGCATGTAAGATCTCGTACAGATAGGAGTACGCTATATGTGCTTCAGGGTTGCACTTGCTAACACCACTGCATTTATATTTGCCCTCTATAGGCCCCACAACAGCGGAGTTACTATCTTTAAGAGCATATCTGAGAAAATAGACCACATACTGTCTTCACATCCCTCAGCTAACATCCACATATGTGGTGACTTCAACGTCCATAACGTGGAATGGCTGACCCATTCAAATAAGACAGACGATGAGGGGAGGTTTTGTCATGATTTTGCCATTGCTTATGATCTCACTCAGATTGTTCGCGAACCCACCCGTGTGCCCGATACACCCGGTCAATATGCAAGCCTCTTAGACCTTTTTCTCTCAACTTCCCCAGAGCTATGTTCATATTCTGTTCATTCTCCTCTAGGATCCTCCGACCACTCCGTCGTATCAGTTAAGATAAAAACGAAATGTAAGAAGCCCCCAGACGTACCCCTCCACCGTACTGTATACCGATACTCTATGGCCGACTGGGATAGCTTCCGTACATTCATATCTGATTTACCTCTACACTCCATGTTTAAAAAGGATGTGTCCTCTATAGTATCAGATCTGACCGAATGGTTAATTGCAGGCATAGACCAATTCATACCATCTAAAAAATTCCAACAAAAACCTAACAGCCAGCCATGGTTCTCCCCAGAATGTGCTGCTGCTATCGCGCACAGAAATCACTTTTTCCATAGCTACCAACGTAATAGATGCACTGAGACTAAAGCTGCTTTTAGGTCTGCCAGCAACCACTGTAAAAGAGTAATAAAAAATGCAAGAGAGCTATATGCCCAGTCTGTTAAATCCAAGGTAGCTGATCAGCGGCTTGGATCCCACCAGTTTTGGCAAATAACAAATAGGATCCTAAACAGAAGTGTGCGTTCTATCCCAACCATTATCAATGGACCAGAGGTCATCTCGTCAGCGTCAGACAAGGCCAAACTATTTGCAAAGAACTTTGCAACTAATTCTACCCTATGCGACGAAGGCCATCAACTCCCCATATTTCCTCCTATAACACAGAACAAGCTAGGTAACATACAAATATCCGTGCATGAGGTCGCCAAGCTAATAAAGAACCTAGATTCCAGTAAAGCAACTGGCCCTGATGGCATCCCAATTATAGTGTTAAAAAAGCTTCAACCAGAACTTGCTCCCATACTTACGAAACTATTTAAGCGCTGCCTTAAGGAGAAGTGCTTTCCGACTCCCTGGAAGACCTCATCAGTTTGCCCTGTATTTAAGAATTCAGGTGATAAGTCATCTCCCTCTCAATACAGACCAATAAGTCTCCAGTGTGTTATGAGTAAGTTGCTGGAATCCATATTAAATAGAGAAATAGTCAACCACCTCAGCAGGAATAACCTTCTTAGTGACACACAATATGGTTTCCGCTCTGCAAGATCTACCGCAGATGTGCTGACGGTTATATCCCACAGGATTAGTGAATCTCTTGACAAAGGCTTCCTTTCTAGGGCAATTGCTCTCGACATATCAAAGGCCTTCGACAAAGTATGGAATAAGGGTCTACTTCACAAGATTTCCAGCTACGGTATAACTGGAAATGTTTTCTCAATCATTAAATCATTTCTCTCTGATAGGCTCATAAGAGTAGTGGTAGATGGACAAAAATCGGAGGCCTGCAATATAAATGCTGGAGTCCCTCAGGGGTCAATCCTGGGCCCAACTCTCTTCCTGATCTACATCAATGACCTCCCTAAACACATACTTAAATCATTCGTTGACATCTATGCTGATGACACGACCATCTACGGCAACACATCAAAGGCTGTAAATGACAAAGTTCTCTCTGATTCTCTCTCCTCTGATCTTGAGCGCGTGGTTCAGTGGGGGAAGATGTGGCTGGTTACCTTTAATGCATCCAAAACCAAACTCCTATCCTTACATCATCAACGCTCTGATCCCCATCTGGCATCAATTGCGATAGATGGCTCTCGTCTGGGTGAGGCCCTGTGTTTTGACAAGCTTCTGGGTTTGACCTTTACTCCTGATCTGAAATGGAACACGTACATCAAGTCTGTTGCCAAGGTCGCTGGAAAGATGGTGGGATCCTTCTACCGCTCCAGAAGATATCTCACTACGGATGCAATTCTCTATCTATATAAAAGCCAAGTACGTCCAAGGATGGAATACTGTTGCCATATCTGGGCAGGAGCTGCTAAAAACAGCCTATCCTGCCTTGACAGAGTACAAAATAGACTTCGTGGCTTAGTGGGGGATGCCCTTTTCTCTACCCTGCAACCTCTCTCCCACAGAAGAGACGTTGCGAGCCTGTCCTTGTTTTATCGTTATTTCCATGGCAGATGCTCGTCTGAACTCCAATCTCTGGTCCCCCCTCGCCAATCTTTCACGAAAAACACCCGTCTAGCTGAATCCACTGTGAAAAATTTCCCCCACTCTATATCTGTGCCTAAATCAAAACGCAGATTCCATGAACAAAGCTTCTTTCTTAGAACTGCACGCCTGTGGAACTCTGTTCCGTCTGCCTGCTTCCCTCCGGACTACAACTTGGATGTCTTCAAGTCCAATGTTAACAAATTCCTAATGAACCGCCCCCTTAAGTAAACATTTCAGCAAATCTCCTCACTAACGTAATGTACTTGCAATGACCCTTATCCCTGAGTGGCTTCCGGGCCTTGATAAGTGGTGATCACTGTGTAAAAAAAAAAAAAAGAGTAAAAAGAAAAGAAGAAAAGAGAAAAAAAAATGTCCGCCTTTTTATATGCTTGCTCAATATGTAAATGAGACACTTCTGGTCGGATATAAAAGAGCCTGATCTTTCAGAACGGGTGGATTTTGGGTTTGACTGTTGAAGTGACGACTTGTGTCAGTTGTGCGTCGTGTTTTGAAGTTAGGAAGTTCTTGAAAGCAGAACGTAGAATGTTGGAAGTGTGGCATTGTTGCCTCTTGATTTTCTTTTTCTTTTTTTTTTTTTTACCACAAAACTTAAATTTGTTTTAGAGTATTAGGATAATTTCCAACCTTTTTCATAATGTTTGTGATTTAGCTTAGCTGGTAGAATGAAAAAGTGTTTCAGTTATGATTTCCTGTCATGGCATCCATTTTATTTGTTAAGAATGTATTATTTACTCTAAAAAATGCACTTAACATATTATTATTATTATTATTATTTGGTATTGATGCAATATTTTCCATTTTGTAAAAGAAGTTGAGATATTCATGTAGCAAAAGTCAAAATACAAACATACAAACAAAAGTTTATATAATAAGTAGATTGAAAACGATAATACAAAAGCAACTCTAAATGAATGCTGAAACAAAAATATTTAATCATTTGACAACATCAGCTACGAATAAACGTTAGGAATCTTTACCAAGCAGAGTTATAACACCTGTCTTTGCTGTAACTGATGAATACTTAATGAGTGTCAACACAAATACAGACTAACTTAATTGTGAGACATTAATTTACAAGTTGAGTGATGAGTTTCTTTACTCTATTTGACCTTGTTGTTTATAGCCTTTTGGATTAATGCCCAAAATGATTGACAACGATTGGAAAAATTAACAGACACTCTCGAATTTGAGGAGATAGAATAAGCCTGTACTATTTTATTTTACTAAGAGTTTTTTTTGGGGAGGGGGGGTACTACGTTAGACCTCGTTTGTTTATGGACTTCTGAATTGACAATGATTTGAAAATCGAGACACTCACGTTTGAGGAGATAGTGATTGAGACACTCTCTAACTTGAGCTGATAATATAGCTAATACACTCGATTTTGAGGAGGCAATATAATTGAGACACTCTAATTTGAAGAGAATGTGACTGCGACTAGGGACGGCTTTTGAATTTGATACTCCCTAGAAACGTCCTCCTCCAGAGGAAACCAGTTCAATCCACCAAGTGTGAATGCCGTTGACATAATAACTGAGAGATTTTAATTTGATGAACTAATATAGTTAATATACTCTAATTAAAGTTTGGATGGCGTTTTTGCTTCTTCGCCTTTCCATCTTCTCATATCTCCCAGATCAATTTTCTGTAGTACCAACTGGTGTTGATGTTGCAGTAATGGTTTGGGAGGGGGGAATCAAATGATAGTATTTTCTTAAATATCTACCTGAACAATTTTTTCCAATTTACCTAAAAGTAATCAGAATTCCCATGAGCAGAGCATCTTACTATCCATATATGTACTACGATATCAAGGGCTACGGTCGCTTTACCATTTTTTTTTTTTTTACAATTATCAAGGCCCAGAGGCCACTCCAGGATAAGGGTTAAAGAATGTACATTGGTTAAAAGGACATTATTATAGTAATCATTAGAAGTGTAAATTTGGTGAATTGGATTACTTGAGGGGAACGGCTCATCAAGAACTTGTTTACATTGGACTTGAAGACGGCCATATTGTACTCAGCTGGAAAACAGGTAAACGGAAAAGAGTTCCACAAGTGTGCAGTTCTAAGAAAGCAGCTTCGTTAATGGAATCTATGTTTAGGTTTAGGCACAGATAAAGAGTGGGAGAAATTATTGATAGTGTTTTCAACTAGTTGAGTGTTCCTCGTGAATGTTTGCGAGGAGGGACCATAGATTGGAGCTCAGACGAGTACTTGCCATGAAAATTACGATAAAACAGAGACAGATTCGCAACGTCTCTTTTGTGAGGAAAAGGCTGCAGGGAAGAGAAAAGAGCATCCCCCAATATTTGAAAACTAAACACTATTGATGCCGTCTCTTAACCATAGTTTAAAGCTAAACACTATTTTTTTATTTTATTTTTTTTTTATTACATTTTCACCCCAAACAAGGCACATTGCCACTTTGGTGTAGAGGGCTACTATCAGGGGCAACAACTACTGGGGTACTATGTAGGGATTTGGGCAGCAAGATGTCGGTTCACGTTGCACTTGAACTTCTGCACGTCAGTACAGTTGGGAAAGCAGGGACCTGGAATGGAAGTCTAGCGGTTCTGGGGAAAAAACTACTCGAGTAGAAAGATCTTTTACATCTAGGGATATCTACTGTGTAGTGGTGGGATTTAGCAGCCTGTCGGGTTTGTCGAGGGTGTTCACGTCGTGGGGGCACAAGTGCTTGCAGTTCGCCAGAGCATTCACCACTAAAATACTTGTAGAACAGGCAGAGGGATGCAACGTTTTGTCGATGGGACAGAGGCTGAAGCTTAGATGCCAGTTCAGGGCCTATCAGATTTGTCAAGGAGCGAGAGACTAGTAGCAGATGCACCAGCCCAAATATTACAACAATACTCCATACATGGGCGAATGATGGCCTTATAGAGGTACAGGATACTTTCGAGTGTTAGTAGTTTTCTAGCATGGTAGAGAGAGCCCACCTTCCTTGCAGCGGCCCTGGCAATGCCTTCAATGTAATTGTTCCAATTCATGTTTCCTGTGAACGTTAGGCCAAGGAGTTTGAAAGATGTACTTTCAGATTGATGTCGTCTTTAACTGGAGTTCAAAACTGATACACTCTCTAATTGGAGGTGGTAGAATTAGCCTATTATGTGGATTGAGTTTTATTTTTACTAACAATTTATTATGTTTGACCTTGTGTGTTTATAGCCTTTTGAATTGATAATTTGAAAAACAATCAAGACACTCTAGTTTGAGGAGATAGAATTAGCCTGTCATTATTAGCCTAGAGTCATGTATTTCACTAGCTTGAATAGGTTTGTAATTCAAGTGTAAAATATTATTTACCAAACTAGCTGAAAGTAACCTAAAGAATAATAACAGTTGGTGAAAACAGAGATTCCATGATCAAAGCTATGACCTTAGAATTTTTTTTATTTTGTTAAAATTCTATTTGAATAATATTTAAGCAACTTTTCTGAAATTAGAGTGTTTTAATTACTTTGTAAAAGTGAAAAAAAAAATAACCATCATAACTAAATTAAAATTTTGCACCAGCAACGTTTTGTCTATATGGAAGTGAAACTTGGCATCTCAAAATTAGCCAAAAGAAGAAATTAGATGCGTTTGATTCCAAATGGATTAGAAAGATTCTCTGATTGAATTACCAATCCGGAAGTGAGAGATCGCACTAAATAACAGCTTGTATCATCAATAATCTACAAACAACGTTTAGGTTGGCTCGGACATGCCGTAAGACTGACCACAGAAGAATTGCCAAGTGCTTCAGTGGATCTCTGATAGGAGAAGAGGAAGACCAAAAAAATGAACTGGACACAAACAATCAAGAGAGATTTACAAGCAACAGGCAGAAGCTGGAGGGATGATTCTTTATTTTGATGTGAAATATGAAGCTAACACATCTTCAATCTACTGTTATGATGTTGATCTAAGGTCATCTAAATTGGATTTTTTATGGACCATTCTTTTATGGGTTTTCAGCCGGTTATAATCGTTTTTAAGGAGTTAAAAAGGGTCAAAATTGAAAAAAATCGTTATACATTTTGTACATTCATCTTAGTTTATTTTTAATCAGTACAGTTTTGCTTTCAGTTTCGATTCTAGCTGATGGCACCCAAATACTTTTGTTTTACTTTTGAATCTATAATAATATATATATATGAAATCTGGACGAATTAAAATATCATATTTAAGCGTATTTTACGCCCGGGCAAAGCCCCCTCCCCTCCCGCTAGTCTAACTTATAAACTCACTATGCTTGTCTGTCTTTATATTTTCAAACTCTATTTCCCCCGAAATTAAAAGTCGCAGAGCGGCGCAAGGAGTCTCAAATGATTAGATTTTTTATGGTCCATTCTTTTATGGGTCTTTAGCTGGTTAAAATAGTTTTTAAGGGGTCAAAAATCAGTCAAAATTGAAAAAAAAAAAATCTTTATACATTTTGTGCATTCATCTTAGTTTATTTTTAATCAGTTCGTGTGCATGTCATGTTGGTACAGTGGTAACGTCACCAGCTTTGAATGCTACAGTTTTGATTTTGGTTTTGTTTAGTTGATGTACCCAAATTTTTTTTTTTTTTTGAAATCACGACTCTATAATAATATACGAAATCTGAACAAATTGAAATATAGCTGAGCATATTTTACGATCGGGCAGAACCCAGCGCCACCCCCACCCCCATCCCCATCCTGCTAGTGAGTGATTATCTAAGAGAGTTAAGTCAGGAAACTATGCATGATGATGCAAGATTTCCCAACCAAGTTCTCCTAGGAGATGTTTGGTCAGTATAGCTGATAGTATTATCATGTAATATATAATATCATGATAGAAATGACTCCTTTTCCGTGATTAAAGAATGTCGTTTTAGGGTATACATGGCTGAGAATATTGCAGAAAAATATAAATGATGCTTTAACAATCTAAAGGTCCTGAATATGATCTTAAACTATATCTGATAGTGAGGCCCATGCTTACTGGCTTTGGGGAGTGTGGAGCCACCCTTTAATTGCCATTGCTTCCAGGTCCACTCTGACCCAGAGTGATAGTAACTGTTAGGGTCCCAACTATGGGTTAAATGGAAACCGATTTGAAAAAAAAACAAATATATTCTATTAAAAAACTTTTCTTCAAAATCACTGGATTCGGCATTAAATAACCTGAAAAGTGTTGATATGCCGTAAAACAAAAACAACCAACCAACAATCTGAAAGGAAAAGTTATAAATTAATTATTGTGATATGTTTAAGCAATAATAATATGAATAAAATAACTTAAAATGGTTTAATATTATCCTTCTGCAAACCGGGAAAAACTATTGCATACTAGCATGGATACCCGGCGTTGCCTGGGTTGACATGAAGTTCCGTTTGAAACACGCCTGCTATACTAATCATTTTCATCATGGGTAACGTGGATACCCCCCCCCCCACAACAATTTCAAAAATAAAAGAATGGATAAAAACATGTAAATGTAACCGCCCCCAAAAAAGAAGTATCTGATACCCTCTCCACCAGATATTTCGGCAGAAGGGATCACTGTCCTAAGAAAACTCACGAGTTTGTGAACCTAAAATATAACGTTTATAAATATTAATTTGTGCGTTTATTTTTTTATTTTGGTAAATGTGTAGTTTAGCGGTGTAAATTATTTGCCTGACAAAAATATATGAAAACGATTTATTTTTATATAATATTGTTAGACCCAAAGGCTGAAATAAAACCAGAAAAAAAATTTCATTTTTATTATTTTTTATCATTTATATTTATTATTCGAGGCCGCTATATTGCTTTTAAAATTTGGCCTTTCTAAGGTTTGGCAGATTGGTCCTTTTAAGCTCTTTCATGAACTGTGTTTTTGACCACCATATCTTTTTGTAAAGAAAGAGCTTAAAAAGGCCAATCTGTCAAACCTAAAAAAGGCCAAATTTTAAACATGTAAGGCGTTCACATTTAGTCTAATAAAAAATGATAAAAAAACAAAAATGAATTTTTTTTTTGGGGGGGGGGTTATTTCAGTCTTTGGGTCTAATAATATTATATACAAAAAATAAATAGTTTTTATAATTTTTTTGTCTGTTAAATAATTTACGTCGCTAAACTACACATTTACCTTTAGTTTTTGTAAGGGCACTTTTTTAATGGCTTTTTTTTTTGTAAATAAAGGAAATTTTCGATTTGCTTTTTAGTTGTCGTTTTATGTTTCTAATGTAATTCCCCCCCCACACACACACACACACACAAATTGAATTTGTCATATTTTGGGGTTTGTTTTTTTTATTAAATTATTAATAGTAGATTTCTCATAAAAAATAATTAAATTTATCGTTATTTTATGTTTCCAATGTAATTCCCCCTCCCACCCACCAGAAAAAACAAATTGCATTTGTCAGATTTTGCCATTCTCCTCAATCGCCAAACTTAAAAAAATGCTAGAGGTGACATGTCTCGTTGAACGCTTGGTGGCCAAAAAGTGGGTGCTCATTTTACGTTCAATTTATATAGAAAAGTGATCCCCTACTCTAACATGTTATTGTTTTTTTCAAAATGTATTTTCTCATAATATTTATAAAGGCTGTTTAAATGTATTAGGCTAAAAAAAAGATCATTTCTTTTTTTCTTATGGGTTAAACGACGCTGGGCCACGTCGTATAAAGTTACTTTTTTTAATTAGAAATTTAAGTTTGTAATCGATGAAATTAACGTGAAAAAAGAAAAAGAATGTAAATTGTGGAATTTAGAGGGGGACAGTAGATCTTCATTTTTCTTTTAGGCATTAAACGACGCTGGGTTACATGGTAAAAATTTACCGATTTCTGTATAGCCGTTTAAGGAATAAAATAAAACAAACAAATGAAATCTTTTCAGCTTTTTTCCTAAGTGTTTTTTGTTTTTTGGGGGTTTTTTAATATTAAAAAAAAAACAATAAAAACCAAATATTTTTCTATCTACACGGAATTATTTTTACAGCTAGAAACTTAATGGAATTACCAAATGATTTTATTTGGTGAACGTTTGTTTTTTTTTATGCATAGCATCTAGGGGCAAATAACTCTAAAAAAGATTTTTTTTTTAAAGGTCGCTGTTGGAAATATTAATTCCAAATAAATTAAATATAATATCAATTATATTATATTGTTGTTTAAAATTTACTAAATAACAATTTTAAATAGAATACTTAAAATAATTCTCTCGCTAAAAACATTAACTAAGATACCGCTATTTAGTAAAATCGATTTTTCTTAATGTCATATACAAATAAGATGATCCCTTAATTGTATATTTTTGCAAGTATCATGCTATATATAGAAATAAATGAAAGATTAATGTAAGACATGTTTTGTATATATTAATCAAATTGTGAACAAACAAACAAACAGACAGGAATACAAATTTATATATAGAGATTTTTGCCTCATTTAGCTTCACACTGTGAATTGGTGGCAACATTATTGATACTGTCTCTTAACCATAATTAAAAACAAAACCCTGTTAAATCCGTTTTTTAACCGTAGTTTAAAGCTACACAATTCCGTCTTTTAACCATAATTAAAAACTAAATAGTGATTGATAGTGATGCCATTTGTTGACTGTAGTTAAAAACTAAACGCCCTTAATACCATTTAACAAAAACATTTAAAAAAGAAAAAGAACTGGTTTCACTCCTTAACAAAACCAATCGAATAAAGAGCAAGAGAAATGAATTTGATTTTTATCGCAAGTGAATTCCCTCGAGACAAACAATTTGTGCTAATGTGAACAAATCGCTTTTCTCTATAAATAATAAATGTTCGACGAGACAAAATGTATTCTGATCTATGAATATTAGATAATTCCTGTCATAAATGATACGCAGAAATGTGTAATCATGAAATGAATTCACAACGATGGAGATAATTTATTGTTGCGTACTATTCAGTTTAGCCCGCTGTGCATGGGAAAATCTATCCTATTCAAACGTGCACAAGAAGACAGCATAAAAGTGTTTTGTTAATTAACGTTACAACTTAGGAAATTAAAAAAAAAAAAAAAAGTGGGGAAGACAAATTTCGTAAAAGTTCTTCAGGTGCATCTTTTTGAAGTCCGAAACCTATATAAAATTTTGTACTGAACCGTTTATTTAATTAACAGTGGGAGATTGTCCTCACCCCATCAGCCATGACTGAGTGGAAGTGTTAAGTAATTTTTATGCACTTAAAGAAAGTTGGATGTTCATGACTGAGTAAAAATCCAAAGTAATTTTTATTTTATCCTTAACTAGATGTACCTGCCCGGCCACGCGTTGCCGTGGTTGAGTCTAGTTGATGCAAGTTATTTGAGAGAGAGAGAGAGAGAGAGAGAGAGAGAGAGAGAGAGAGAGAGACGCACGTGCGCTGTAGACAATAAGACGCTCTTGTAAATAAACTGTTTCAAATCGCTACACAAAGAAAAAAAAGACATTTCTCATAGAAAACAAGACGTATAATTTTATCAATTTATTATTTTTTTTATATTAAGTGCTTGTAAAGTTAATTGACAGATCGATTTTTTAAAAGTATATTGTTTTAAACAAAAACAATATTACGTATATTATTGTTGTGCAGAAAATAGTAATATATTAAAAAGTTACGAAAAATCGAGTAGAAATTTAGTTCTAGTTAAAAGTAATTTTTACAAAAACCTAGATAAAATTGCATTTTTCTTAGACATTATAAAAGTAGACAGTAGGAAGCTAAACACAAGGGACATAACCCCAAAAGGAATATTTTAGATTATTTGTGTCATAGCTGCAATATTTGTTGTTTATAGCGAGAGACTTTTCTTTTTTTTTTTTTTTTTTTTTTTACTAAAAACACAATAGCAGTTGTTCTACTCGATGAATTTTCGTAATTTTCGGATATATTACTATTTTCGATATTACAATTAAGTACATAATATTGTTTTTGCTTAAAACGATATATTTAAAAAATCGATTTGTCAGCTATAGCTTAACAAGCACCTGTCATTACCGCCATCATTCTAAGCTGTGGTTAAAAGATGAGAGAAAGTGTTAGAAAATGTAAGTTGATGAAATAGACTTTTAACTCTACGTTAGTGCATATCCTTATCTCTTTCTTCTTTTGTTGTGGTAACTCTTCAGAATTAGAGATAGAAAAATCGATTTTATTTATTTAAAAGTCTAATTTCAAGCAACCTTGTTATGTTGTATGGCTTTAGACACTCGTGTTATATAAGCACGCAAATAACTAATTCTTTGGGGTCACTCTTCTGCTCCGTTCTCTCTTTTCAATTCTTTATTTTATTATTATTTTTTTTTTTACAAAGGAGTCACCACTTATCAAGGCTCAGAGGCTACTCGAGGATAAGGGTTAATGAGTGTACAGTAGTCAATTGGATAATATCGTAGTAATCGTTAGTAGTGGAAATTTTGTAACTTGGATTACTTAAGGGGACAGCTCACCAAGAACTTGTTTACATTGGACCTGAAGACGACCATATTGCAGTCAGCTGGAAAGCAGGGAAACAGAAGAGAATTCCACATGCGTGCAGTTCTAAGAAATAAGCTTTATTCATGGAATCTACATTTAGGTTTAGGCACACATAAAGAGCGGGGAAAACTAATGATGGTGGTTTCAACTAGACTAGTGTTTTTCGTGAAAATTAGGCAAGGGGAGAGACCATAGATTGGAGCTCGGACGAGCACTTGCCATGAAAATAATGATAAAGCAGAGACAGGCTCGCAATGTCTCTTTTGTGGGAAAGAGGTTGTGGGAAGAGAAAAGAAAAAAAGAAATGACTGAGTCCTACATTCCCCCCCATTTAGCCCCAAAAGTCACCAAGGCCTTAACATATTTAAATTCAGCACCATGCAAAACTGCTAAATAGACATACACGGAAAATTTTGGACAAATGTGGTAAAATAATCCCAAAAATGGAGTGTTTTTATAAGCCTAAAAAGAGCCCCTGTGGCACACCCAAAAGTTATCACGAAGTATAGACAAACAAAATTATATAGAAATCAGTTAGTTACAATTTTTCAGAAAGTTTTTTAAAAATCCAAGATATCAGGTTTTTTTGTTTTTTTTAATAAGCACAAAAGTGTCAAATTTAGCCATTTTAACCCGAAAGGCACCCTAGAGGGGCAACTGGAGTTTTCCTGGAAGAACCATTCTCTTACTTTTTTTACTCATATCATGTTTAATGTTTGTGCAAATTTTTAAAAATTCCAAGGCATAGTTATTGAGAAAAATGCGGACAGACGAATGGACAAGGGTGAATTTACAGGTCCACCCTCCTTTTTTTTATTTTTGGGAATACAACTGCTCCTCCCTATGAGTTATCACACATCACCATTAGTGATTACTCACTGAGAATAACCGGTGGTGTTCCCCTAATTAAACACTTCATAAAATCTCCTCACTAACGTAATGTACTTGCAATAACCCTTATCCCTGAGTGGCTTCCGGGCCTTGATAAGTGGTGATCGCTGTGTAAAAAATAAAAAAATAAAAAAAAAAAGTGACAACAAGCCTACCTAGATTTCTAGAAATCTCCATTTTTTTTTTTTTTTTTTTTTTGCAAATGATTTTGCATTATCTCAACAGCAATGACCAGTAGTCTTCTTTTAGATTTGGGTGGCAGTAAGTCTCTTTAAGGTCTCAGTACTATCTGAACTTTTCCATTGGAGATCTGGTTAGTACTCTCCCTTTTCGGTCTTTCCATCCTTCTTTATCTTATGCAGCAATTTTTTGTAGGCTGCTGCAATCACTTCTTTTATGAAATTTATTGCAGTCCCCTTGGGTGCATGTGATTGTGTTCTTCCTATGTTGTTTTATTTCTATTGCAACTGTCATGTGACTGTTTAGCATTTGCAGTTTATGTGAGTGGGTTTCCGCATTCAGGGGTTTACCTTAAGATTTCAGCTATTATTGTCATTGCTGTCCAATATATAGTCCCAGTTTTCCATTTGATTCCTAATATGACATCCTTTTTTTTTTTTACTAGGGAGTCACCAATCATCAAGGCCCAAAGGCCACTCGAGGATAAGCGTTAATGAATCGACACTGTCATGATCGGAAATGATGGAAATTGGGTAGAAAATGATTATTTAGTGGGCAGTTTAACAAGAACTAGTTTACATTGGATTTGAAAACGGCCATGTTATAGTCAGTTGGAAAGTAGCTCCGCATTATTCTGTTCTACTGACAGGCAGCTCTGGGAAAGAAGCTTTACTCATGGAATTTTTGTTTAGTTTTAGGCACAGATAGAGAGTAAGGGAAATTGTTGACAGTGGTTGTTGCTAGACGAATATTTTATTAGAGGAGACCATAAATTGAAGCTCAGTTGAGCACCTTTCATAAAAATAAGAGTAGAGCAGAGATAGACTCGCTACACCACTTCTGTGAGAAACAAATAGCAGAAAAGAAAACACGGACATTCCCTACCAGATTTTGAAGCCGGTTTTGTATCCTGTCCAGGTAGGAAAGGGTGCTCTGAACAGCTCCTTCTCCGATGTGATAACAGTACTTCATTGTAGGACGTATTTGGCTACTATACAGGTAGAGGATTGAGTTGGGAGTGAAATACCTTCTGGAGCAGTAGAATGATCCAACCACCTGGCATCAATTGAAATGAATGGCTCTCATCTTGGGGAGGCTCCATGTTTTGACAAGCTCCTGGGCTTGACAATTACTCCTGATATGAAATGGAACACATACATCAAATCTGTTGCTAAGGTCTCTGGGAAAATGGTAGGGTAATTCTATCGATCCAGTAGATATCTCACTGCTGATGCATTTCTCTACCTATATAAGAACCAGGTACGTCCAAGGATGGAATACTGTTGCCACATTTGGGCAGGAGCTGCTAGAAAGACCTTATCCAGCCTTGACAGAGTTCAAAATAGACCTCAAAAGAGACGTTGCGAGCCTATCTCTGCTTTATCATTATTTTCATGGCAAGTGCTCGTCTGAACTCTAATCTATGATCCCCCCTCGTCAAACTTTCACGAGACATTTGTCTAGTTGAAACCACTATCAATAATTTCCCCCACTCTTTATCTGTGCCTAAACCTAAATGTAGATTCCATGAACAAAGCTTCTTTCTTAGAACTGCATGCTTATGAAACTCTCTTCCATTTGCCTGCTTTCCAACTGACTATAATATGGTTGTCTTCAAGTCCAATGTAAACAAGTTCTTGATGAGCCGTTCCCTATAAGTAATCCAATTTACCAAATTTCCACTACTAACAATTACTACGTCATTGTCCCATTGACCATTGTACACTTATTAACCCTTATCCTTGAGTGGCTTCCGGGCCTTGATAAGTGGTGACTCCATTGGGGGGGGGAACAACCTTGACACTGGATTTTATGTAAATTTTCCATTTCACATCAGAAGTGAAGGTCAGTCCTGAAAGCCTGTCAAAGCAGGGTCCTTTATTTCTATGGGCCCATATTGGCGATTGTGATGCTCTTATGATTATTGGTATTATATTGACTTCCTTCATGTTTCATATCCGTTTCAATACTCTGGCAACTTCCGTGTATTTGTTTCGCTTTTCTATCTCATTAATCTTCACCCTGCCATCTGCTGCGACTGCAAAATCTATGACTTGGCAGGAGTTTTCCTTCTTATTCATTATGATGACATCCGGTCTCTTTGCTTGGAGGAGTTTACCTGCTTGTACCTTACTGCATCATTATTATTACTAGCAGGATCCATGACAAGTCCACAGAATGAGAAATATATTTAATTAACAAATATGTTTTGATAAAGTTGATATTTTTCTGGATAATGCAAAATGTACAAGTTTATTAACAGTTCTATGAAAATAGTGTCCATTCTATTTTCAATATACAACTGACCCAAATAAGATAAATTAATAAGTATTGATAAATACTCAAAAAGTAATATTGTGCTACATAGTTCAATACAAATAATAAAATAATATTGGAAGCGATAATCTTTAATTTACTGCTTCAGTTCAGCACCTTTGGCAGACAATGTTTTCTTTTTTCTTTTTTGTCCTGTTTTTTTTGAATGCTCCTTTTTTTATGTAATGTTTATTTGACTTCTTTCTCCACTGCACATTGAAATTACTATGAGTTCCTTTCTCACACTATTACAACAAAGATCATATATTATTATAAAGATATTCGAAAACGAGGCTACATCAAAGGCCACTTGCTCGGACAAGTTCGATTGACTATTTTAAAGCCAAATTTCACAAATTTGGCCATTTTGAAGCAGTCAAAAACATAGTTGGTCTTTTTCAAAGAGTAACGTACACATGAAGGAAAGAACAAGTACAATATTATATAGACTATTATTGTTGTTGTTTTTGTTAACGATACCAACAGTTTGATATTCCTCTTAATTTCCTTGTTTTTTTTTAAATTTTATTTATTTATTATATTTTCTAATCCAGACTTTTGCTGTTGTTTGTTGTTGTTTTTTTAAATCATTTGTACATATTAATGTTAGCCTGGGGTTGTCTATTCATAATGTGAATATTTTAGAAAGAAAAAATAAACGAAAAGATAATGCATCTTATTAATTATATGGAAGAAAAAAAAAAATCCGTTTTTTAATCATCTGTTATTATTCTATGCCGTGAGTATGGAAATTGAAGTTCAAAGATGGGAGAACCTTCTAAAATGTGGTAGAAAACTTAAGCTGATGAAATAAACTTTTAACCCTGCAGCTTTTTTAAAGTCATGTTCGTGTTTTTTTTTTTGGGGGGGGGTAGTATCTCTTTCTTATGACGTGTTCAATGTTTAGAATTAGAGATAGAAAAGTTGATTTTATGTAAACTTGTTGAAATAATGAGGCAGTGGATAAACTGCATCATTATTTTATTGTATCAAGTTACAAATAAACTCTCTTCTACATAAGAAAATAAGGCTATCTGGTGTTGCACAGGATGCAGTGAAGTTATTTTAGCTTGTTTTTCTTTTCATTTTTATTGGTTTGCATATTTGTTAAACTTTGACAGAAAAAGAAATAAAGTTTCAGTTGTAAGGTAGACAACTGTTTTTTTATATTCAATTAAAAATAAGTTATTACACTTCTTGAATGCAAGAATGTGCATTCTCCACTTCTAATGAAATTTCGCTTTGTCTTTTTTCTTTCTTCTTTATATATATAATGTCAGGTGGCTGGTGGGACATTACCGTGATGATCGGTAATGATGGAACTTGTGTAGTGCTTATTTCTGCTTGAATCTGCTTTTTATTCTTTTTAAAAAAGAAAAGACTGATTTTTACCGTTGTTCGATTTTATTTCTCTTTCCCTTTCTTCCTCTTTCTCTCTCCCTCACTTTATCTTTCTTTCTGTTTTTTCTGGGTGGGGGGGATTCTCTTTCTTTCTCTTATCTTATTCCCCATTCTCTGGATATGTTAATTTTGCCATACTTCAAACGATTCATGATAAGAGAGGTAGAAGACTTTAGCTTCATCAAAGAATGACTTCCTATCTTCTTTCTCCCTTCCCCCACGGTCCTGGATATGACCTTAAACTATATCCAGTGGTGAGGCCCCAGCTTGCGGGCTTTGAGGAGTGTGGAGCCACCCTTTAATTACCATTGCTCCCAGGTCCACTCTGACCCGGAGTGGTAGTACCTGTTAGGGTCCCAACTATGGGTTAAATAGAAACTGATTTGAAAACAACAAATATATTCTATTAAAAAAATTTTTCTTCAAAATCTCTGGATTCGGCATTAAATAACCCGAAAAGGGTTGATATGCCGTAAAACAAAAACAACCAACCAACCAACCAACCCTTCCCCCACACACACGTGCACTTGGAGTCTTTTTCTTAGTTTTAAAGTTATAAACCAAGAAATTGTAACTTGGAGGGGGGGGGGTAACTTTTCATTTAATATTTCAATCTCTAGCGGCCATGTTTTTATTTTCATGTTTATTTCTTAAACCAAACATATTTTTATTGTTTTAAACTTTAGTTACACACAAATGTATACTTTAAACATTTTTTTAAAATAAAAAGCTAATTTTGATTAAAAAAAAAAAAAAGTTATATACTTTAAAAATTCATTATAATCATCAAATGTGTGAGCCAAAAATAAGATTTAATGCTAATAAAACTAAGCTGCTCTCCTTTAACAATTACAAGACGACTCTCCAACCTCTATATCCATGACAAATAGCACCCTACCTGAGAATTCTACCTTCAAACTCCTCAGCCTAATATTTGCAAGCAATATGAACTGGAATAAATACATAGAGGACATTGCAAAGGCTGCTGCAAAGAAGGTGGGTTCTCTCTATCGAGCTAGAAGACTATTCACACCTGAGAGGATCCTGTACCTTTACAAGGCCACCATTCGCCCATGCATGGATATTGTTGCCACATCTGGGCTGGTGTATCTACCACTAGCCTCTCCCTCTTGGATAAAGTCCATAAAAGAGTTGTCAATCTAATCGGTCCCACTATCAACTAAGCTCTAGCCCCTGTCTGATCGTTGCAGAATTGCATTCTTCAAAACTCCATGGAATAAGATTGTTCTTGTTTATTGGTACTCCTTGTCAGATAATTAAAATTTTGTATACCTTCCTCACAGGTTTATAATGTTTGTTTTTTGGAAAATTTGAATAAATTTTAAAAAACAAGATATATATATATATATATATATATATATATATATATATATATATATATATATATATATATATAATCTGTATTATAACAAGACGCCATTTCCAGGAGACAGATATAAACAGAAGCTGAAGAGAGTCCAACACAGATGACCAGATATTGGTCCCCCTTGTTTGAATTTGAAACCGACGGTACCAATAGTCTTCTGATCTTCTGTAGCGTGTGTGTGCGTTTATATATATATATATATATATATATATATATATATATATATATATATATATGAAAAATTTGGAAAACTTTTTAAGTGTCGGATGTAATGATAAAATCATTTTTATTTTATTTCTTTTTTTGCCGATATTTCACTAAATATAACCTCATCAGGGTAGGTGGTTTGGGCTGAAAGTTTTTTTTCTTTTTTTTTTCGTCATTTTGATGTTAGGTGAAGATAATCCCTTGGAGTAGAAAGGAATAGAAAAGTTTGTCTTGCTCAGTACAACCATGTGTGTTACACTCGAGCAGAAGTTTAAATGAGAAGATGGTCACACACTTTTAGAAGACACTTATTTTTTAAATAAAATTTAAATGAAAACTAGTGCAATAAGTGTCGGCTGTAAGGTTCTTACGGTTAAGAACTTTATCTTTGCTCCATGCTAGTCATGGCATATTTTCTCTCCTCAAAATTTGAAAAGGTCTGGAACCTTTTTAATTTTTGCATTTTAATTTTTCTTGCCTGATGAAATCAAATATGATTGAAACGATCTGTATATCATAGCAAGATATAACAGTATTTACATAAGGAATAATAAAAATTAAAATATATATACATTATTTTCTAGTAGAAGAATGAACTAACCATGGATTTTTTACCAACTTGTCTTCCTTTTGTTTGAAGCAGTGTTTGATTGACCATTCTGTTGAACCAGCAACTGCACTGTAAATAATGCTAGTCTTTTTGTTAACCTGTTAACTAAGCTGGCAGACATGGGATTTCAATTTCCCAGATGTGCCAGAAGATCTTAGTTGCAAGTAATTTTGTAGTGTACCAGGATATATATATATATATATATATATATATATATATATATATATATATATATATATATATATATAAAGCTGAATGTCTGTGTGTGTGTGTGTGTCTGGTCACGAATAGGCTCCTATATGGTTGACTATTTTAAAAAACTGATTACATATAATGATAGAAGATGTATCGAGACACAGGAATGGGTATGTTTGATCTGGCAGAACAGTGGTTCATTAAAATTGTGGGGTCTGCGTTCGCGCCTGGTCCACAAAGTATGGAAATAAAAAAATTTAAAAATGAAAAAAAAAACGTTTACAAGTGTTTTTTTTATATAAATGTACATACAAATACTTTGATAAGTATGTTTTAACTTAAATAGGGATGGTATAATAAAATTGTGGGGTCTGCGTTCGCGCCTGGCCTCCATAGAATGGAAATAGGCACAAACTTTAATAAAGACTTTTCATATCTATCTGCTTAAGTATACTTTGATAATTATGTTTCAGTTTGAAGAAATATGGTATAATGAAATTATGAGGTGTTTGTTCGCACCTGACCTCCATAGAATGGAAATATGTCACAAAGTTTAACAAGGTTTTTTAATATAGATCCACAGAATATTGTGATAAGTGTTTCAGTGTGTGAACAGGTATAGTATAATAAATTGTGGGGCTTATCTATCTTATTTTTACTTTCATCATATTTTGCTTTGGTTTTGATACCCCCAAATTCAACCAAAATTTACAACCCTTCCTTTTCATAACCTATCATACTTTCATAAATCAGAGTCCATTTTCTGTAAGCTGTTTTTGAACCCAGTCAATGACGGGTACTTTTGCTAGTATATATAAATAATTTATTTTGATGATTTAAATCAGTTTTCGAAATTAAGTTTCAAATAAAGAGTACACACAAAAGCATTATAGTCATTTATTTACAGCTATATTAAGGCAGTTTTTATTATCAGCCATATACAATGAAAATAACGTTTTTTTTTTAAACACAAGCAAATCATCAAAACACAGTTTTTGTATGTGTCCAACATTTGAAATTTGATTTGAAAAATGATTTACTTTGTCAAAATACAAATATATTTTAGCTCTATTTATGGAACATTGAGTTGCTGTCTTTAGCAAACTGGCCATTGATCTTTTTAGCTACCGCATTGTGAGTTTTATATATGCTCTAGTTTGAAGATATGTGTGTGTATATGTATATTAACTTTCATAATAACACACACACACACACATATATATATATATATATATATATATATATATATTTTATGAAATTTAGGTATCTATTTTCAGTATTTGCTTCAACAGTGCTCAATATATGAGTAAAGCTAGGTAGTAGGTTTTGAATATATATATATATATATATATATATATATATATATATGGCAATTGAGCTACATAAAATTTTCCACATTTCATCCTTGTGAGGATTCGACCAGAGGATGAAACACAAAAAATTGACATATATTTACAAAATGCGGAATAGTTTTTCATGATAAACAACTGATGATCCCCATTAAGACTAGCATAAAATTCTTTGAAACAATGCAATGATTACAAGAGATTCATTGATTTACATACAAAGGAGTTTTCCAACGATGGACGAGAAGGTTTTTGATTATTATTCATTTATTTATTTCTTAGTAGTTTTAACGGTTGAAAAACTTACAAGGCTATAATACATATATTAGCATGGCACTCAACGTTGGGTAGAGAATAATGTCTTAACCTTTTTCCTACCATCGTTCCTTAAATGGAACACAATTTTTGAAGTAGTATAAAACTAATAATTTTATTCCAAATTCGATTTTTTATCGCATAGTAGACTACCTGTTGGCCTGTTGGCCCTTGAAGGGTAAGAGAAAAAAAATGTTCAAAATAAAAAGTGATTTTCAGATATTGCCTTGAAAAAACATTTTTAAGTGATGAGTGAAAGAAATAAAACTCAGGAGGCCTTCAGAGTACTCCTGCAAGGACTAATTAAAATTAAGAAGGCCCCCGAGAGCACTACTAAAATCAAGTTTCTAAACCTTCCCCGCCCATAGAAGAGAAAATATTTTATAAGTGAGGACTGAAAAAAAAGTAACACTTAAAAGGCTGAAGGAGCGCTTCTAAAAGCACTAAATATGATGATAAAACTGCTTATAAATATGGCTACAGTTATGTGTTATATTTATATTTAAATCAGTCTTTTTTACTCAGTTGGGTAAAACTACATTTATTTGAAAGAATAACTGGTTGAAATAAGTTAAAATACAAAAACTTATCTAAGAAGAAAAGTAATTTATTCTTGCCTTTGGTTATAGTTATATGTTGTATATTTATGTTTAAATATGTCTAATTCGACTAGTGTTAAACTGGATTTATTTGTAAGAAAAATGTTCAAATAAGTTCAAACACAAACAATATTGCCGACCTTGTGTATGCTTTGAATAGCAACAATGGCTTTTAAAATCTGACTTAAGACAGAGCGACCATGAAATAGGTAAGCAGACAAATTTTTTGAAACTGGAAGTCGCAAATCTGATGAACAGTTTCAATGGCCAAGCAAGCTCATCTGAGTTATATAATTAAATAGATTTACACTAAACTATTGCTTTCACATAAACTGCAAAAATTATTCATGTAATTTTCAAGCTATGGTGAACTTAAAAAAAATAATTAAATCGAAAAATAAATTCTGTGTTCATCAGAATAAAGGTTAGACACAACAGTAATTGTTAATTTCTTACTGGAAAATATTGTGAGTTGAGTATAACTGAAAGAAAGAGTTGACATTTTAGTATCGTAATAGTTAATTTAAAAAATATAACTACATATGTTTGAATTTAATTACATTAACAGTTGATTTGTTGTTGTGATCAAAGTATTATGTAAAAATAAACAACAAATGTGTTCAAAATCTTATTAAAAAAAAAATTCTGAATGAGTCAAGTATTACGTTTAAGAGAAAAATGAACACATTCAAAATATTTACTGGAAACAATTTCCTGCAGCTGTGAAACGGCAAATGGGTTAAATTTGGTTTTAATTAAATTATTTTTGATCTTTAAAATATGAATGAAAATAATTAAATGTTACAACTTTTTTTAAAATACATTCTTCACTTATATATCCTTTATTTTTATTTTTCAATTATTTGTCTTGAATTTCCAATTAAAAAAAGATTTTACCTTTATAAATTAAAAAAAAAACTGACTGATTGAATGAGTCCTGATTAGTGAAAAGGAAACTCCATATTTGTTTTGTATTATTGGGTATAAAAAGATTTTTTTTTTTTATTTGCAAGCATTTTGTCAATCAAGTGGAACAGAAAATCTCATAAAATTTAGAAAAATAAATCCAATTTTTAATAACCAACAACACCTATTTTACCTACATTTTTGATGGCATGAGATTTTTCTTCTCCTCTTTGAGTTTCTTCTTTCTTCGTCTTTTTTCTCTTCAGATTTATTTATTCTTTCTCTTTTCTTTGGAGTTTTGTATTTTTACTTCTCCCTCTTCATTTGTCAATTTCTTTCTCTTCTCTTTCTGTGTTTATTTCTTTCTACTTTCTCTTTGTTGAGCTGATTATTCTTTTTCTTTTTCAAGCTTTTTTTTTTTCTTTCTCCTACCTATTCTCTTTTGAGATTTATTTTTCTTTTCTTTTTTCGCTTTTAAATTTCTTTCGTCTTATTCCATTTCTTTTTTTTTTCTGTCATGCTCATCTTCGAGGGTGACAATAGCCACAACAGAAAACATAACAAAATTGAATAGTTATGAAGAATGAACGGTTCAATTTGAGCTCGTTCTACTCTTAATAAACAAACGATATGATCACAGATAATCAGAAATTGTGCAGTTCACACATTGCCCCTCCCCCTTTCCCATTTTAAAATATTTTTCTGCACAATTAGGAGCAAAATGTTCACATACACTTATCAAGTACTTCATTGGCACGAATCTTCACTTGTGTTAGTGGTGAAGATTTTTATTACCGAGTTTTAAGCTAGCAACATTTTTTAATATTCATATCAGTATAGCACTTGTAATTGCCTCTTTTTAACACGTTTTTCAATTTCTCTTTTTGATACTTCAATATTAAATTGATTATCAAACACTTGTAATTTAAAACAATTCTAAATTATAAGCAGATTAATTATGAATAAAATTACTGATAATCTGAGAAAGATTTCTTTTTAAGAATTGCTCTTCAAACAAACAAATTATTGATCAATCAAAACGCAATTTTATATCGAGTTGACCTTTATTCATTTCAAATGAAGTTGTTTTTGTTTTTCACTTAAATTAGGCTTGTTTTCTTGTTTCATTTAAAGTTGGAATTTCCTTTCTGGTCCCCCAACAAAATGAGGGTGGACCTGTAAATTCACCCTTGTCCATTCGTCTGTCCACACTTTTCTCAATAACTATGCCTTGGAAATTTTTGAAATTTTGCACAAACATTAAACATGATACGAGTAAAAAAGTAACAGAACGCATCTTCCGGGAAAACTCCAGTCCCCCCCCCACCCCCCAGGAGTGGCTTTCGGGTTAAAATGGTTAAAATTGACACTTTTGTGCTTATTAAAAAAAAATTGATGCATTGGATTTTTATTAAACTTTCTGAAAAGTTCTAATTAACTGATTTCTATATAATTTTGTTTGTCTATACTTTGTGATAACTCTTGCGTATGCCCCAGGGTCTCTTTTAAGGCTAATAAAAGCACTCCATTTTGGGGACTATTTTACCATATTTGTCCAAAATTTTCTGTGTATTTCTATTTAGCAGTTTTGCATGGTGCTGAACTCAAATTTAAATATGTTAAGGCCTTGGGGATTTGGGGGACTAAATGGGGGGGGGCAAATGATGGACTTAATCATTTCTTTTTTTGCATGGTGCAGAACTAAAATTTACATATGTTAAGGCTCAAAACTGCACCGTTTGTTCATTTTCACCAGGATTTGATGTCCCCGGGGGGGGGGGGCTTTTAGGGCTAAATGAATATATTTTTATGCCTCGTTCACTGTGTACTCACGGGAGACCATGCATGCTTCACTTCTTCCATTCGAAGTTTGGCTTTTTTCATTTTCCATTTAAAGCTTGGCTCATACAAAAGTATATCCACTCATTCAAACACGTTTAATTTAAACAAAATTTACAAGTATTTACTATTCAAACTCTTGTATCATTTTTCATGTCAACTTATATATTCGTCAGTTAGAGACAAAAATGCATGCATACATAGTACTTTCAACCCTGTCGCAAGTAATCACCAGGGTATTCACTAAAATCGAAAGAAAAATGTCAAAATAAAGAATTCTATAAAACTTTAAATTTGTAAAAAGTTTATCTTTTACAGTTTTGTCTTAATTTAAATTATCCCTTTCCATTTTCTTAATTTAAATTATCCCTTTCCATTTTCTTAATTTAAATTATCCCTTTCCATTTTCTTAATTTAAATTATCCCTTTCCATTTTCTTAATTTAAATTATCCCTTTCCATTTTCTTAATTTAAATTATTCCTTTCCATTTTCTTAATTTAAATTATCACTTTCCATTTTCTACTGACCAACCAATTATATTATGAAGGCGTTCCAAAAGTAATGCTTCCAATTTTTAAATCTACCTGGATGGATCAGAGGTGTTTGCAAATTGCATTGTTTTGATGACTGACCTTATGTATTCATGACATGATATTGACAGTGTAAGACTAAGAAAGCATTCAGTGAATCAGTGATATATTATTGAATTCCTACATCCAAAAATAATTGAACCGATAAACATTCACTAACGCCTGTTGAATGTTTACCAAGCCGATGCAGTCGATCTGAGCACAGTAAGGAGATAGGTTCGTCAATTTCAGAGTGGTGACAGGAATATAAGGTGCAAAGTGTGCTCTGGACACCCATGCACGGCTACCACCTCATTGCCGACAATTTTGTCTCATCAACCAATTGCATTAATTATGTTATTTAAATAGACCCACATCAGCTGAAAAATCAATCGTTCAGTTAATTATGCTAAAAAATTATTTTTAAATATCGATTCTCAATCTATTGGATCCTTAAGGTGGGATTTATGCTCCTCCATGTCACTCCACTTATTCTCCCCACACAAGACAAAAAACTAAATTTTTTTTGCTTGTTCGTTTGTTTAATGGCATATCAACCCTTTTCAGGTTATTTAATGCCAAATCCACTAATTTAGAAAAAAGGTCTTTGTTTTTGAACATTTATTCATAGGTTTTAGTTGGGCTGTTTTGTAGAGAAAGAATTTTTTTTTTTTTTTTTTTTTTTTTTTTTTTTTTTAAAAAAGGCTTGTTACTCTCAAAAAGGAAAGTATTTAATCCAGGCGGTTGTTTTCGAAGATGTTCTTCATATTGTTGGAATTTAGATATTGTTTTCTGGCATTATCAATGGCTCTACATTCCATGAAAATGTGTTTGATGGTGCAAGTTTTTTGACAGAATGGACATTGTGGTTGTTGCTCTTGTTTCAGTATGTAGGAGTGTGTGAGTTTTGTATGAGCAATATGAATTCTGGATATAACAACTTGTTCTTTTCTTGATATTCTAGTAGTTGGTTTCCATTCTTCCAGAATGCGATTAAATTTGGTATAATTTGTTATTTGTGTTTTTGTTCCACTGTTGTTGCCATTTTGTATAAAATAGTTGATTGATTTTCGGTTTAAAGTCAGTATATGAGATGTTTATTGTTTCAGGGTTCAGGTTTAGTGCTGATTTGGCTGCTAAGTCGGCTCTTTCATTTCATTTTATTCTAATGTAGCTTGGGATCCGGTATATAATTATTTCTTTGTGTTTAGATAATGAGTCAATTCTGTTTAGTAGTTTGATGATTAGAGGATTTTCGAGGTTTTTGTTATTCAATAATGTTAGTAGAGAAATTGAATCTGAGAATATTATGAATTTCTTATGTTTATTTTGTTCTAAAATGTTGAGTACTAGGTCGATGGCACGTGTTTCAGCAGTAAAAATAGAGTTTTCTGTTCAAAAGGGTTGTTTCATTCGATACGGCAGAACACGCCATTTTACTGTGGTCTTTGAAGCCGTCGGTGAAAATGTGTAAATGGTCAGAGTTTTCAGGAGGATATCACAGGCTTTCTCTTGGTAGGTATTAGGAGTTTTGGTTTTTGGGAGTTCGTTTAATTTTAATATTACTTTAAGTATGTGTTTTGGGATATTTTCTACAGCGGTTTCTGATTCCTGTAGTATTGTTTCCATTCTAAGACTAAAGGGTTTATGGCTTTTCTTTCTACTTTGAATGACTCTTTATATTTCGAATTGAATGTAGTTATATACAACTTTAATTAGATCAAAATTAGACTACGGTAGTTTCATATACCGATCAGCCAGAAAATCCTACCCAATCTGCGATGGAGGCCTGAGATTAGCACTTGGTGCTTTTAGAACATCCCTAGTCAAAAGTCTTCATGCAGAGGCTAACGAAATTCCTGCAAATATAAGGAGTCACAAAATGGTTCAATTTTTTTGCTGAGTAATGCAATAAATATGCCAACTCATGTTTCAAATACAGCCAAGCTAGTAAGTAATCTTGAATCTAGTGTCATTCTTGTAATAATAAAATGATCCAAAAAAGGATGGCAAAAGAAATAATTATTGTAGAGAAAAGAAAATTATCCAGTTGTGATTATTAAATATAGCTGTACCAAGCAAAAATTGGCAGCACCGATCCAGTCAGAATTTTGAATTGTAAAGAATTTCAGGTAAAAAGTAGTAGTAGTAGTAGTAGTAGTAGTAGTAGTAGTAGTAGTCCAGTCAGTATTAGCAGAGTGTAGTTCTCTTCTTATGTCAATATGAAAAACTTTAACTGAAAAATTAAAGATTCAATATATTTTATACAGCGATTCTGGTATTTGCTTTGTTCGTTCCTGGCTATAAATATAATCGTCCAAATCTTTATGATCATACTCAGTATTATACTAAAAATATTGCAACAAGTAATGTATGCAATTGTTTGTCACTGATCAGCTCGCTTGTATCACTAAACTGCTTTGACGTTGGGCTTGAACATAAGCACACAGACATTTTGAATATTGATGGCAATGAATGCCAAAACACAAATAAATCTTGTTTGGTTGTAGTTTATTTTAGTTATGGAAGGCAATACATAATAAACTGGTATATTTCTCCAGTTTTCCTAAACGCTAGCCTAGTCTAATAATATTAAACCAGCAATGATAATGGGACAAATAATAATAAATAATGTTTCAAGCACAATTGAGTTAGTGGAAAGCGTACACAATTGGTCTACTCGAGTCGGCTGGTGGTGTGGTTCTGGCCTTGGTAGGACCATTTTGGACAACAATTGTGTTTATGGGTATTACCAAGAACCATGCCAACGTTAATATAATTTGGGTATAAAAATAATTTCATAGCAAAGCAAAATAAATGGAGGCTACACACAGTTGTGCAGGCATATAAAAATGGAGCAAAACATTGAGAGAATAGAAGGGTCACCAGTTAGCAAGTGCTAACTAAAACATAAACCTAGTTTTGTAAATGAAGAATTGAGAAAATGTTATAACAAAACATTTTTATATCCGAGGAAGATTTTTTTGTTTGCTTGTGTTATATTTGTGTGTTTTTATCTTAATTAGCTGGGTGTTATCTGTTTTTAACTGCTTATATAATAATGTATATAACTGCTTATTTAACAGTATATTTAACTGTTTATTTAACGGTGTATTTAACTGCTTTTATAATGGTGTATCTAACTGTTTATTTAACAGTGTATTTAACTACTTATTTAATGGTGTATTTAACGGACTATTGTCCTCAGATCCCTTAATGTCTATTTTAATGGCCCGTGACTCATCAAGTGGTCGTGGATGTATGTGTATCAGAACATATAATACACAGTATATTTATAACAACATACATGTTACAACATGACCCTTTGACCCTTTCTGCACTTGCATGCTTGCTCAACTTATTGTTTCCCATGATTCAATCTTTGTTATTTACTCCGCTCAATAGATAGACAGATAAACAAATAATAGAAAATTAGATGCTTCTACCCGGCATTGCCCGGCGTTTACCTAACACTTGAAGCATTGTGCAAAGTGTAAAAGGACTTTGTTTAAAGGCTATGGCAATGCAGTACATGGCAACGGTCTAGGTAGTAAAATTAATAATGATGACAATATTGAAAGAATTTTAATAATTTTCAGTTAAACATTTTTTTTATTTCGAACATCGTGTGCTGCACAAGATGTGTGAATTTCCCCAAAATTTGGAGAATGTATCGCTTTGTCAGGGGCGAAGGGGAAGGTTAAACAGCTAAAGGGTAAAAGTGGCTACATTTGTTTGTGTCATTCAATTTCTGGCACAAACACAAACAAATGTTCTGAACATGCTGAGGACAGAAAAGTGGTGTAAATATGTTACAAGCTTCATGGCTTTTGTGTTTTCCTTCTTGCTGATTCGACACTCTCAAAGCTCTTGTCTTATCTTGTGTACTCTTTAGATAGAATAAGAAATGGATTTTTACTTTCACAAGGCTATTAGTGAAATTGAGACAAAAATGTACGGAGGACAGGATGGCCTGTTTGTTATAAACAATTCCATTCTCATATTATTAATGAATGGTAGAGTGATTGAAAAGCATGAGAGACAAAACATACCGATATATGATAGTGAAAGAATGTAGATTTATTTACATAAAAATACATGAGAAAGAATAAAGATATAGATAGTAAGAGTTCATTGAGTAGAGAGTAACGTTACTTGCGGTTAGTGTTTGATGATAGTCTGACAGGTTTGTCAGTAGTGCCAACCAGAGCGCGTTATCATCACATGTTAACTGATTGAGGGTCCAGCGAAAAAGAGATAGAAATATACAAAACAGAAAGTGACATGGCTGTGTCACTCTCTGGTTACCAGAGTTAAACGGTGATTATCGAGTTAGCCTGGGAACTTCAATTCCCACAAGTGTGACCAGAGTTACATTAATGTACACTGACCATAACCAAATTTTGTCTGATCTAAATTAATACATTATATATTAGAATATATCTATATATATTCTAATATATAATGTATTAATAATAATTATATATATATATATATATATATATATATATATATATATATAGTAATCCACATACAGTACTGTTTCACTATATGACAGCTCATCAGTGCGGCTAGACCAGCAACTACCTCAAACCAGGATTGAAACTTGACCGCCCAGGTGACAGTCAGCATTTTTCACTGTTATACTATTTGACTGCTGCTGAGATGGGTATGCAAAATTACAATGTTATAAACATTGTCCAAACAACCTAAGCTTAATTTGTTTACACAAAGAGCATTGCTTTTTATGCTAGTGGCAGTTATTTCATTCTCCAATATATTCAACCCAAGATAGGGAGCATTTATAGTCATTCACATACAGTACTGTTTCGCTGTATCACAGCTCATCAGTGTGGCTAGACCAGCAATTATCAGGATTGAAACTCGACTGCCCAGACGACTAGAAAAATATTTGTTGGTACGTAGGACAAGTGAAATTAACTCCCCAAACAGAACAGTTTTGCACCACTTTTACGTTTAGATATAATGCTACTAAACTTTATGTCTGGAATACTTATTACAGTTGTGAGTTTTGATTTTAGAAAATCTCTAAGGTTTAAAGTTAAAGGATCTTAAGAAGAAATTCAGAAAATCTTGCTTCATTGGTGTCTAATGAGTTTGGATCAAATTTAATGCACATTTGAAAGATATGAATTTTCAAATGGAAGATTGTGTTCATATTGCCTCCCTAAAAACTCTTTTAGATACTACAAAGAAATTGAAATTTTGTGAATATTTATTAATTGATGTGTAATGCCTATTTGTTAAAATGACAAAAAAAAAAAAAAAAAAAAAAATGGAAGGTTTTATCTGAATTTTTATGAAACCCCACTCATCCTTTTGTATAAAACTAAATTAAACGTTACCACTGTCGACCAAATAGTCTAACAGGCATGTGTACACATTGTGATGATGTATGGAAGTGAAACTTAGCTAGTGAGTGTTGGGGTCATGAGTTGCATGGTGAGAAATAATATGATGGATATATGTGAGTCTGAAAGACAGGATTAGATCTGATGACCTCAGAGAAAGATTAAATCTGGATAGTATAAAGAGATGGGTGTAGAACAGATGAGTTTAAGTAGCACAGTCGGTTCTCAGGGGAGTGCCAAGGAAGGAAATGATAAGAATGGGCTTGAAACAAAGAGAGATAAATAAAGGCCTGGCCAGAAATAGTTTACTTTTGAAGTCTATTTTTTAAAGTCGTCCAACATATGCCATCATATAAAATGGATGTTAAACCGATGATGATGAATGGCAATCTCTCCCTCTCCCTCAAAAAAAAAAAAAAAAACCAGTGTAAAAACATTTTTAGCAAAATTGAGCATCAAGCAACAGAACAGCAGTGTTACTCTCATAATACTTTATTTTTAAAACTGTTTCGATTTAATGCCTCTGTTCAAGAGACAATGGATACCATCTGTAAGGGTAGCTGTGCATGTAATTTTGAAGCAAGGGTTGTGCAATCCCTAACCACACCCCTCCTGAATCTGTACCGCTTGATTCCAGTGGCAACTAGAAATAATGCCGAGATAAGCAGAGAGCACATACAGCACCTAGAAGTGGTACTTCTGAACTTTAGTGCCCGTTTTTCTGTGAGTTTTACCGAGGCCACCGAGAGTAAGTACAGGCTTTCTATATCTTGGTGGCGGTGGTTTTACTCAGCAATGCCCGGCGAATAACGGAAACTGCCGGATTATACTGAATGAGTAAAGAAGAGATGTGAGCAAGCAGACGGTAAAAATTAGAAGAAAAAAAAAAAGAAAGGAAAGAGTTTAAAAGGAAAAGAAAAGAAAGGGCAGAGTATCATTGCGTTTCTTCAAGCAACAAGTCTTGTGAAAATTAAAGAAAATGAATCATTCTAGGCTGGAATTTATTTGTAAGTCTCCGGGTTCTCGTGTTTTGTCAGGAAAACTGGTTGCTGGCAACGGAGAAGAGGTGTAAAAAATGTCGTCGAAAGTGTATCTTAAAAAAACAAAACGTAACTGACAGGAGGTGCAGCAATGGCTACTGCAGACACTGGACCTCCTTGCACCATGGCACCTTTTTCGAGAGGTCCTATCTTCGGCTACCTATAATTATAAGATTAATATATTTGTAAGCATATGAAATGGCTACATACAAAAACCTATGGTGAGAGTGTGATATCAGGTTGGATCACACCCTTGCCGATTGGAAAAACTTTGAGGGATATTTGCAAAGACTATTTCCTTAGGAATCCCCAACAGATCAGAGGCCCAGGGCACATGGTGGAAGTAGACGAGTCCATTTCTAATAGCTGGAAACATAATGTCGGGAAGGTCGTTGAACTGCTCTGGGTCTTCGGAGGATACAACCCTGCTGAGAAGGAGGGTTTTCTTGTCACAGTCCCAGACCATAAATCGGAAACCTTCGTTCCATTAATTGAAAAAGTCGATGTGTAGAACTGTCGACTATTTAAAATATATATTAAATAAAAATGTGAGGAATAAAAGTTATATATCACTTTATTATATCATCAGAACAATAAGGAAAAGTAAAGGGGAAAATTAAGAATAAACCTCTTTAGGCCATGACATTTCGAAGCTAAATGCTTCTCATCAGAATTATACAAGATGCAAATATAGAAAAACTGGCTTAATAACATTTAGATATGAAACGAGACTGAAAGAATAGGATGGTCTGGTAAAAAAATAATTAAAAGTAGGCACACAATATATAAGAAACATATATACATATTTTTTCATGTTTTTTTGTTTCTGTCAATCTTTCGTCTGATAGCCAACACTTTTCTACTTATAGCAAGTAGGTCATCAATTGGTTTACAGGTCGCAGTCAGGTTTTGGCGAGAGAAAAGGGAAATAGCTGAAAACGTTCATAATAGAAATAATACCAGCATGAAACTGGCCATTTTTTTTTCCTTTTGGCACAATAGCAAATTCGATATGATTCTGATTTCTTGCTCCAATAATTACCTTCTTTTAAAACCTTTTCTTGGGTATTTTCTTGGAGACTGACTGGGATGAAGATTAAGTGTTTTTCCCTATTTTGCAGGTTGAAGAGCAGCTGTGGATTTTGTTGATAGCCAAGGCAGGCCAATCAGTTTTAAGTGGAGAGTTATTACTCGACTAATCACGATTGAATTGTCTTGAAAACTCTGCCAGCTTCGGCTTGAGCCAACAGATATTCTTAGCTTTTGAGTTTTTTTCTTAAATTTATATAAATTTATCAGAAAATCATATATATCTATATTACTATTAATGTTTTTTGTTTATGAAAAAATTCATATTAAAAACCCTTTTTTCTATACTCTTATAAATGTTTTTTTTTTTGGTTTTTTTTTTTGTATTAATGTTCATATTAAAAAATCCTTTTTTTCTATTTATTTAGTTATTTATTTGCTTCCCCACTGAGCAAATTAGGCACAAGGCCGTCTTTTAATGTGGAGAGTGAGGAGAGGGAACTGGATAGTTACAATTGGTATGAAGAGTTTCCTCTACATTGATCAAAACTGATTGCTTAAGAGTAATCATCTGATATGTGGGGTTTCCCCCCACATATGGTCTTTGATTATAGTATCTGTTCTGGCAGATACTACACTTTGATAACAGAAAAAAGATCTTGGCCCGAAGGCCAAGAAGAAAAAAGGTGAACCTTTTTTCTATTTATTTAAAAAGAAAATACAACTTTGTTATATATGGATCATGGAATTGCATTCATCTGCAAAAGATCTAGCTAATTTACATATTCTTTTAAACATTCATTTTAATTAATTCCCTATTAGTTTTTTCGGTTTTCTTATGGGATAATCATCTTTATTTAACTATTACGTGTAATTATATTCATGCATATATTCTACATAATTTATACATGTATAATATTTGCATAAAAAAGTTATAGCAAACACAAACCTCTTCCTATACATATTTATGTATGCCTGTATATATTTGTTTAAAAAAATTTGCCTACCAAACTCCTCTGTCAGTTTTTAGCCTATAGACATGACACTTAATATATAGGGTATTCAACCTCATGCAAAACTTTATATTTGGGTGTTTGCCGGGGAAAATCAGTGCAAAAGTGTGAAAATTAAAGAAATGGAATTTGCCCGGTAAACATCAAACAACAGCATTACGAATATGCATGCGTAACGTAATAGCTATTGGTTCCTATTTTAATTTTTAGCCTTGCAGCAAACATGTCTTCATAGCTCAGGCATTAACGTCAAAGGAAAAAGTAAATTGTAAGCTAAACGTTTTGGTTTCGATTCTCGATGGTGCACAAGTCATTTTTTTTTCTAACCTTTTAAATTATTACTATATAGTGGGTTCAATATAATAATAAATACAAAATCTGTATTAATCAAAATATCATGTTTAATTGTATTTTACGACTGGGCAATGCCGGGCGGTCTGCTAGTATATATATATATATATATATATATATATATATATATATATAAATGAAATTCGTAGAAAATACAATGTAGAGGTGTAACAGATAGACACAAACTGAAGCTAATTAACACGTATAATGGTGGAATAAGCTCAGCATTTCCACATTTATCAATACAATATGCATGCATTTTTTAAAAATATTTTATACTTGTGTTGTGTTTTTACTTGTGTCAACATGGTCAGATAGAATTTCTGTGTTGTATAATATTTCGGGAAAATTTCCCTTCATCAGATATGCGTTCAACTTTAGTTCAAATGTGCATACTGGGGCTATTTTCAGTTTCACAGAAAGTGAAAATTAATTTTATTTGCTTTTAAAATTATATATAAATATATATATATATATATATATATTGTGTTATAATTTCATATGCTCACATAAAATGTTCTGAAGAGATATATTTTATGCATTAATTTTCAATATTTATTTCAATATTGCTCAATACATGAATAGAGCTAGGTAGTTAGTTATAAAAGTATACAGCAATTAAGCTACACAGAATTATATTTTTAACCTGACAATTCCTTATAGGGATGAAAAATGAAGATTCCATGCAGCTAAATCACCATATATTTTCATAACTATATATATATATATATATATATATATATATATATATATATATATATATATATATACACGTGCATATGCATATATATTTTTTTAATTCAATAATCTGCAAAATTTTCAATACAATATATTTAATCATTCTCCAAAAATCACTACTTAACAATATTTCATGGTGGTGTTCATCATCTAACTGAAAATCTTTTTAACCTTTATCCTTAAATGGCTCTTAAGCCTTGATAAGCAATGACTTTTTAATTAAAAGAAAATAAAAATAAAGAAAGCATCATAGCAGATTATGGTACTGGACCACAAGAATATCTTCCATGCTTGCTCTCATTTGATCCCTGTCTCCACAGAATATGAAATACAAGAGTATTAGGAAACATCGTAACATCATGGAAATTCCTTTTGTGTTTTTCATGTCTTCAATTGTAAACGAGCCAATGAAAGAAAAATGCTTCCAATAATATTAGGTAACTTTGCCGATAGAAGGTTAAGCAAGGGTTTTCTTTTTGTCTTATGTGACGTTGCCTTCTAGGAAAGAAAGGGAGGGGGGGCACACATGCCACAAAGTTAGTAGTGCTCAATATATACAAAGAGACCTGTAATAAAAGCAGGCCGCATAGTGGGCCTCAAACTCTAAATAAACTAGGTGGTTTCTATGGAAGTGTATTAACCAATATTCCACATAACTGCACCAGTTTGATTTTGTTTACTTGCCTTTCTGTTATCTATATCCACTTGTCTGATCTCAACGGTATTGGTTTACGACAATGAGTCTGCCCTGGCTGCCATATTGGAATTTTCATGTTCGTATGATTGCTGCTATGTCATAAACTTATTTCCTATACAAATAAAAATATGTTCTGGTTTTCCAATAACATGCCTGATGAAGAAAGAACATATTTATACAATAATATTATGTTTAATTTTTATTTCATTTTTTAGCATAGATGTAATGTGCATCACTTCCTTTTTCTTTTAGTTATCTATATATATAAAAGCGAAAATATATGTATGTATGTATGTTCGCTTTTCCTCGATGTCCACGAAAGGCTTCTTTCAAACAAGCGCTTGCTCACTTCACAACTTTTTAAAACTTTTTATATCATCTATAAATTGTAATATCTACGAATTACCATGGAGCTCGCCTCTCTATTTAATTTTATTCACTTTCAAACCTTAATTATTCCACATTTCCCCCATTGGCACGCGTTACATTCGCTTTTCGGTATAAAAAAAAAAAGCGAAACTCGACTCTAATCACAGGCCGAAAGCCAGTTTGTTCAATGCCGACTTCGTCATATCGAGACGAGGGAGTGGGTTTTTAAAAACAAACAAACCCATTTATTCAAAACTGTCCCGCACAAAATAACTGCTGAATACCTATCGCCGTCACGTCAATCAAAAACGCGCACCTGCTTTTTTTAAAAACACTTTACTATTTTCCAACTGCGCGTCCTCAACGCTTCGGCTTTTTTTCACATACCCCGAAAAACACCTGGGCAACGCCGGGTACCCCTCGCTAGTTCTTAGTAAAAGAAAATGAATTTTATTGCTATGATTGTTATTCATATTATTTGGATTCTTTGAGCTACTGTTCTCATCTTCAGTGTCATTTCCACAATGTTTCGGTCAATATAACCTCCAACCTTCAGCTGGTGCTGGATATGACCTAAAACTATATCCGATGGTGAGGCCCCACCTTGCGGGCTTTGGGGAGTGTGTTGCCATCCTTTAATTGCCATTGCTCCCAGGTCCACTCTGACCCGGAGTGGTAGTACCTGTTACGGTCCCAACTATGGGTTAAATAGAATCTGACATAAAAAAAAAATACTCCATTAAAAATCGTTCCTCAAAATAACTAGACTCGGTATTAAATAACCTGAAAAAGGTTGATATGCCGTAAAACAAAACCACCAACCAACCAACCTTCAGCTGTATCTTGCCTAACTCTGGAATGTTTCTGTCAAACTCAAAAATTTGGATGGAATTTCGAATGGAACCCTTTATTTACTTCATGGGGGTAGCATGCTTTCGTTCCATCAACCATGACTGAATAGTGGTTCTAAGTAATTTACAATTGTATTTTTCGGCCATCCACATTGAGAATTGAATCTTCAACCTTCAAGAAAATGACTTTTACAATTGATTTTTACAAATAGTCTAACCACTGCGCCACGAGTCCTTGCGGATATTCTTCTCTAATTCTGATGAGTTCATCAGTTAAAGTGAAACAGAATCATTATTAATGATTGATCAATGGCAGAAGTAGGTCATGATCCCAGATTCCAGTACTCTCCGATCATTTTCAAAATCACTCTGCGTTCTGCCAACAGCCATTTAACATTGAGTTCTCACTGATATCGGCTATTGGTCTTTGGAATTTAAGTGACAGAATTCCACTACCCTCCATGCGCTTCGAGTGAAGATCTGGATGGTGCTTCCTTCTTCCTTCTTTCCATCTTCCCAAACCTTTCATGACTGAATGCTGATGCCACTGCCTTTTATATTTATCATATTATTATTATTATTATTATTATTATTATTATTATAATTGTAGTACCAGTACCACCACCTTTCCATTCCAAGATGGTACTTCTGCTGTGGTTGCTGCTTAAAATGTCACAAAGTTGGCATGAAGCTTATTTCGAAGCAAAACAAAAACAGGCTGAAGTTGTTTGCCTTTCAAAGATTGGTTGCGAGTTGGGTTGGAATGGAAATTTGGCAGCTGAAATGAAGAATCATGTCTTTCTTTTCTTTTCTCACATTATTTCTTTACATCTCCATGAAAAAAATAATTGCTATAAATTCTTGTCTTTTTTTTTTTGTTCTTTATTTTGTTATATTTGTGGAGTAAACATGGCAGCAAATATTAAAACATAAAACATCTATAGGGTCCAAAACTATTGGACTTGTAATATTGACGTACACTTGAGCTCGATGCCAGATTTAACAATTCAGAAGCTTTAAATATTTAGATTGTTCTCCTCCCTGACTTCTGCATACAAATAACCTAAGCATGTAAACAGAAATTATGTAAAATGTTGCGTATATATTTGGAGGTGGGGGTGAAGTAATTTAATTTGAATAAAATGTACTGTTTTACAACTGTTGCTACAGTACCTGTGTATGTCAATTTCCATCTTTACCAAGATTCTACTACTTTATAGCTTGTAAGAAGAAAAATATTTGTGAAATTTTGTGAAAAAAAAAAACAACATATGCTATTTAGCATTTGCATGAGAAAATAACTAGTATGATTAATGCATTTACAGATGCGAAGCCCAGTCATAAAATACACATAAATATATTTAATTTGTGTATATTTTGCAATTATTATTATTGACACAATCTTTAAAAAGTGTTTTCAAACCTACTTATTCTTTACATACAGTTAGATCCATATTGGTGTCAAAAGAATTTCACCTAGAAAAAAAAAAATGGTATAACACAACTTTGGGATGAAAAACAAAATAGGACGATTTTTTTTTCTTTTTTTGACAACACTGTATACATTAATTGTGAGATTTAATGTTTGTAATTTGATTTTTAAAAATGTTATTTACCTTCTTTCTAGGAAGTAAAACAAAGTCATATGTGAGTTTGATGAAAGTTTGATGCTGTTACATCATAAGAGCGAACTTCGGAAATTGAAATATTGAATTTCAAGCGAAACAAATTGAAAACAGTTATATGAGAAACAAATTGCGTTTGAATCATGTGATGTAAGCAAAAGGGGAAGTAACTTGGTTCTCAGAAATTCAGAACTTAATCCCCTCCCTTGTCAATTTTTCTTTCTGGATATATTACTCTCTGCAATATGACAATTACATAGGTATCATTTGTTTTACTTGAAATTCAATATTACGATTTTTGAATTTTACTCTAATGATATAGAAGTACCAAAAGTTTCAATAAGGCTTAATTTTTTCAAGGAATCGAAAGACACCATTCAAATTTTCCTTCGATGACCCAGGATTTTTTTGTTCGACCCCAAAATTAAGAGATTAGACCATTCTTGTAATGACCTGTTCTTGGTTGATTGCGATGTAATGCTGGTTCTTCATCTTTATTGTCTATTCTCTATATATAATAAAATAGACAGGATTGTTCTTATCTATAAAAAAATATTATAGAAAAAGAAATACTGGGCCACACATTAATCCAAAATGGTCATTCTATCTGCCTGTACCTGATGCATGTTTTCCGGTACTTATCATTTAGTTTAATTAAAATTTGTAAATTGCTACAATTTTTTTTTTGCACTGAGTCACTCTCCGAAATATGACATGCTTACAGGTGTTAGTAGGACACCATACTCACTAATTATTTTCTACTTTCACTCTCTCAGCATCATCAAATACTTCATCTATGCTTATCGTGAATCATCATAAATATTTTGTTTTGTGATTACATAATTTTGTCTTTCACCTACAACTCCTTTTATGGGAAAAGAATGAACGCTTTCTTCCTATTCACTTTTAATTCTAATGACAATTTCATTGGATACTCAGACATAAAAATCTTCATTCTTTATTTCGTGTTTACTGAACACTAAAGAATGCTTTCCATTACATTCAACATTGTAGCTACATTCTATTCTTTCAAAACAATGAGGCCATTAGTTGTTACATTTATTCTGTTCCGAACAACATATTCCAGTGGAATTAATAAAACTTTCATAGATTCTTAACTTAAGTAGATGATTATTTAATCTTCACGCAAACGCTTTAATTCTATTAATAACCTTTGTTTAAATGCGTGTGCTTAATAATCAAACAAAGAGAGAGAAAGAAAGCGAAAATGTGTACATGTGGTTACCATCTTCTTCTTATTGTTGTTATTATTACTACTACTACTACTGATGATAATGATATTTTTTTTCATCATGACACAAGATACCATTGGGAGAATGCATATTTTTTTCTTTTGGTGTGAATAATTCTTTTTATTAGCAGTGCCCTCGTGTCTAAACTTACCGAGCACATCATAAAAACATTTACCTCAGTCTAGAAGGATTTCACCTATCTTGAAAGAGAAATAAAGTATAGATTTAGCTACCATTTTCTTCTTATTGTTGGTGTTACTACTGCTAATATTATTGCTATTGTTATAGGTCCTGGATATGACCTTAAACTATATATCCGATGGTGAGGCCCCAGCTTGCGGGCTTTGGGGAGTGTGGAGCCACCCTTTAATTGCCATTGCTCTCAGGTCCACTCTGACCCGGAGTAGTAGTACCTGTTAGGGTCCCAACTATGGGTTAAATAGAAACCAACTTGAAAAAATCAAATATATTAAAAAAATTTCTTCAAAATCACTGGATTTGGCATTAAATAACCTGAAAAGGTTCAATATGCCATAAAACAAAAACAACCAACCAACTATTGTTATAATAATAATAATAATAATAATAAAACGTAATAATTATCATATGGATCAAAGGCTATGTAAGAATTTAAATTCTATTTGAATCAAAGCATGAGCATGGAGAGGGACCAATGTTATGATTTTATTTTTTTAGGTTGTTAAGATTTCTTTTTATTAGAAGACGCTTAAATTCTTAACTTACCAACCACTTCCTAAAAACAAAACAAAATTACCTCAAGATTATTTCTGCTTTATTGAAATGGTTTCATGGATGGTTAAAATATTTCTTCATAAACATTTTTTATTTATTACTTTCTATTATTGGGGTATCATGCACATTTTTTGCTGTTATGCATATTTTTTAAAAACATTAACTTTATATTTAATTCTCCACTTCATAAAATAAAACAAATTTAATTTGGTCTATGGTACAGTGCTAGATGATCATAGTTTAATCTGTTCTTGAGGAGGTGTGCTTTTAACGAATCTGTTCTGGCTTTATGCTATCTTTCTACTGGGTAACGTCAGTACATGGGTCCTACTAGTATATAAAATATTAGAAATTTTCATGAGGAGACTTTATCAGTTTATAAAAATACCACAATTAGGTTGACAAAATTTAAAATGCACCCAATATTCGTTTTACTTATACATATTAACTTTTCACTCACAATTTTTTTTAAAGGAAACACGCTTATTTAACTCTTTTTTTGTATATAAAGGTTCATGTAATATTATGTTTGTGATATGTCTTCTCTTGTTGACAGTGTTCCTATTCAATCAATAAATTGGTGATATTTTGTCTATCATGGAAATATGTTCTCGAAATTGGCAGAAACAATTGGCTGAAGGAAATATGGAATGTTTTTTTTTTCTGCTTTTTTAATAATTAGGATTTACATGATAAATATATAGTATATTTCTTTTATCTATACAAATGTTATTGCTACATATGTGCATACATATTTCAGAAGCTGGACTTTGAATAAAGTTGCGGGTGAAACATTTATGCACATATGTAACCAATAAGGTTTGTGTAAATAAAAAAATTATATTATAATACTGCTTATATATAGCATAATTTCTTAATTCAAACATTATCTGTGCATAGATATTTAAGAAGTTGGACTTTGAATAAAGTTGCAGCTGAAGCGTGTAGGCACATGTAATTCACTAATATTTGTGTAAATAAACAATTTGTATTATAATATGGCTCTGTGTTATTGAGCACTACCTTATAAACACTTCAATTTCATTCAATTAACCTCCATTCAAGCACTAATATATCATCATAAGTTGCATCTTCTGCTTGGTGTGGATTGCGAACACATGACTTATTTTTTGCCATTCCTTCCAATCCAGGGCATCCAGGGCAAGTTGGTTGATGGACATCCAACTGTTGAGAGATGTCCAATCAAAAACATTTTCTGTCCATCTTTTCCTTGGCTTTCCTCTGCTTCTTTGCCTTCTAACATACCATCAAAGCATTACTTAGACAGGCCAGTGGTTGATCGTTTGAGATGGCCAAAAAGTTTAAGGGTTTTACTTTTGATTTTATGAAATGAAGGTGGTAGGGAAGTAGTTTGACGGAGGGTGGATATTTTGTTTGTTTTTATCAGGCGATGTTCCATAATAAAACATGTGATTTTGAAACACCTCAATGTGATTGGCTAGTTGTTTAGTCTATGTGATACAGTCAAAGCTATATAAAACAACTATGAGGACATATATATATATATATATATATATAAGATGTGTGTGTGTGTGTCTGGTCATGAATAGGCTCCTATATGGTTGACTATTTTAAAAAACTGATTACATATAATGATAGAAGATGTATCGAGACACAGGAATGGGTATGTTTGATCTGGCAGAACGGTGGTTCATTAAAATTGTGGGGTCTATGTTCGCGCCTGGTCCACAAAGTATGGAAATAAAAAAGTTAAAAATTAAAAAAAAACGTTTACAAGTGTTTTTGATATAGGTATACATAAGAATACTTTGATAAGTATGTTTAAACTTAAATAGGGATGGTATAATTGTGGGGTCTGCGTTCGCGCTTGGCCTCCATAGAATGGAAATAGGCACAAACTTTAATAAAGACTTTTCATATCTATCTGCATAAGTATACTTTGATAATTATGTTTCAGTTTGAAGAAATACGGTATAATAAAATTATGGGGTGTTCGTTCGCGCCTGACCTCCATAGAATGGAAATATGTTACAAAGTATAACAAGTTTTTTTTAATATAGATCCACAGAATATTGTGATAAGTGTTTCAATGTGAACAGGTATAAATTATGGGGTTTATCTATTTTATTTTTACTTTCATCATATTTTGCTTTGGTTTGATGCCCCCAAATTCGAAGCTATCTCATTACAACCCTTCCTTTTCATAACCTATCATCTATATATATATAAAAGCTAAAATGTATGTATGTATGTATGTACGCTTTTCCTCGATGTCCACAAAAGGCTTCTTTCAGAGAAGCGCTCGCTCGCTTCACAACTTCTTAAAACTTTTTATATCATCTATAAATTGTGATATCTCACACTTAACCACGGAGCTCGCCTGTCTATTTAATTTTATTGACTTTCAAACGTTAATTATTCCACATTTCCCGCATCGGCACATGTTACATTCGGTTTTCGGTATAAAAAAAAGCAAAACTCGACTCTAATCACAGGCCCAGAGCCAGTGAACGTTTGGTCAATGTCGACTTCATCATATCAGATGGGGGAGCGGGTTTTTAAAAACAAACAAACCGATTTATTGACCTCATTAAAAACTGTCCCGCACAAAATGCTAACTGCTGAATACCTATCGCCGTCACGTCAATCAAAAACGTGTACCTGTTTTTTTTTTTTCACTGCGCGTCGTCAAGGCTTTTTTTTTTCACGGGCACCTGTTTTTTTTCACACACACCTACAAACACCCGGGCAACGCCGGGTACCCCTCGCTAGTACTTTCATAAATCAGAGTCCATTTTCTGTAGGCTGTTTTTGAACCCAGTCAATGGCGGGTACTTTTGCTAGTATATATATATATATATATATATATATATATATATATATATATATATATATTTAATTTATATTCAATTATATTTCACTTTTTATTTATACCAGTCTTTTAATTTATGAAGCTCGATGTAACTAAAGAGCATATACAAATAAATGACAAAAGTCTATATTCCAAATTTCAAGATATTGACCATCTTACAGTTTATTTCTTTAAGTACATTGAAATGCTCAATTCTTGACAGCACCTGTTTCGTAGTGCAGAATCATTCATGTAATTATTATGTCAATTTTTTAATTTATTCCGCCCTTAACTCATCACAAGAAAAGGGATTCATCAACTTTAAAAGAAAATAAAGGAATATGGGCATGATTACAAAATCCGAAAATCAGAAGAGAAGTTGCAATTTTTTTCATTTTGTTACGACGCATCTTTGAATTTTCTTCTGATGAGTTAACAGTGGAATAAAAATAATTTTAAAAAATTGAGATAATAATTACATGAATGATTCTGCACTACGAAACAGGTGCTGTCAAGAATTGAGCATTGCAACATAGTTAAAGAAATAAATGGTAAGATGATCAACATCTTGAAATTTGAAATAGACTTTTGTCCTTTATTTTATATATATATATATATATATATATATATATATATATATATATATATATATAAAGAACAAATAATTAATAACACATGTTAAAAATACTTTAAGAAGAGTTAAAAACATTTAATTTTCAAAAAGGAAACACAAATTAAGTGGATTGTCCTTAATCCAGGTAGTTTCGAAAGAAATACTTTCCTTCTCATCGGAGGGTAGGAATTAGCAAGATGCAGAATCGGATTTTACTTGCAAAGTATTCAGTGAAACTACAAGTAAGCCATAGAGCTTACTTGGTAAAAAAAAAAAATAGTGAAGCAGAGGGAATGGTGAAAAAAGAAAAATGATTTCACGTAAATGGATGGCCTGGCGAAGAATAGAATATCCAATATATATATATTAGAGATGAGACAGTTACAATATTTTCCCCGATTCCGATACAATTACTGATTCCGATTCTTTGTAAATCACTCGATATCGAACTATAGAGTTTTTATTTTTTTCACATTACTATCAAAACAAATGCTAAATGCGTAGATATTTTCGCAAACATAAAAATAAATTTGTGAGGATGATGATTTATAGATTCTTAGTTCTACTGGTAGTTTAAGATCAATAAATATTTATTCTTTTATCATTACTACTAGCAGTGGAAGATGTTGTTTCAAACAAAATCAAATAAAGCATACACTTAAAAGAATCGTTTCTGGCATCGGAAAATAGACACAATTTTTTTCGATTCCGATACCCTAAAAAGTTCTGATCTTTCCGATTCCCAATTCCTCCGGTTAATCGCTCCAATACTAATATATATATATATATATATATATATATATATATATATATATATATATATATATAAACAAAAAAGAAAGCTATGGCAAAGAATGTGTAATGTTTTTACCGTTTGTCTTTATGCGTTAATTTAGTTTTGCCTGTGAGAACTATTTTGCTTGAGTGCTTACTGCAAGTTTGTTTCATTCTGCATCCAAGTAATTCTATATTTTCGTAAGTTATGGGTGGGTGGGTGTCGGGGTGATGAGTTGGAGGTTACAACTTTGAGAGAATAATGTAACCAATCTGCACATGTCCGCCGCTTGGTGCGGCCATTGATGCTGATAATATACTTAACAGAATTATTTTTATTAGAAAGCCAACGGAAGTAGCCAGTGTTGCCAGAGTAGCACATTTGCAGAATTGGTTATGAAAAGAATTTTAATTTCCACAAAGGTCTCTTGGGTATGCTTATAGCTTTACCAGAGAAGAGATTACTCGTGTAAAATATCTAATTTGTGGTCATACCTACGAACAATTTCGAATAGACCTTCTCCTTTAAAAGAGTTTGCTTTATTATATTTTTTTTTAAGTCTTACAAATGTTAAAAAACTTTTTAAAAATTTGAAGTTGTTGCCACGAAAATTAACAACAACCCAAAGTATGGATAAAAAAAAAAAAGATGATGTAATGGCAGAACTGAGTGGTCTCCCTTAGATAATATCCAGGTTATCTCCTCTGAATTATTCTTGCCAACATTAGAGAGAATGTGTTTCGCTGTTTGGAAGATCTAATTTCAGCAATGTGGGCAATTTAGAATCAGATATCATCTCTCTGGGTCTTTAAAGTCATCAGATGTGATCTGATTGACTGGCCATATCTGCATGGCTTTCACAAACTCTGGACATAGTTGCCGAAACTCTCAAAACAGCCTGACATAAAGTAAGTAATATTTACTTATACCAGTCCATTCATTCTCTTAAACATTTTTTTTTTTTAATTACTAGCAGATCGCCTGGTGTTGCCCAGTAAAACTACTTACACTTGAAAGTATCCTGTACCTCTATAAGGCTACCATTTGCCCATGTATGGAGTACTATTGTCACATTTGTGCTGGTGCATCTGCTATTTGTCTCTCACTCCTTAACAGGGTTCAAAAGAGAGTCGCCAACCTGATAGGTCCTGAACTGTCATCTAGGCTTCAGCCTCTGTCTCATCGACGAAATTTTGCATCCCTCTGCCTGTTCTACAAGTATTTTAACGGTGAATGCTCTGACGAACTACAAGCACTTGTACCCCCCTCGACGTGAACACCCCTGACAAACCCAACAAGCAGCTAAATCTCACCCCTTCACTGTAGAGATCCTTAGGTGTAAGAAAGCCTTCTACTCCAGACGTTTCTTCCCCAGAACTGCTAGACTTTGGAACTCCCTTCCGAGATTCTGCTTTCCCAACTGTACTGACATGCAGAAGTTCAAATGTAATGTGAACAAACATCTTGCTACTCATCTCCCTTTATAATATCCCTGCAACTTATGTCCCCGATAGTAGCCCCTACTTCAAAGTGGCATTGTGCCTTTTTTGGGGTGAAAATTGAAAAAAAAAAAAAAAAAAAAATATGATATTTTAGTTGATGCAGATTTTGTATTTATTGCATCAATTCTTTATCAATATTGTGTTATAACATGCAATAGTGATTTCAAGAGTAACAAAATGACTTAGGTGCCATCAGCTAAAATCGAAAGCAAAGCATAAAGCTCTCCAGCCTTATCCATTACCATGTGACTTAAATCCATATGTATACAAAAACTGTATAAAATAACGTTTAACCTATAACTGTATATTTTCACATGCACAGAAGTAACAGGTTTAGTCGACTTACTCTTACCCAAGTCAATGTTTTTTTTTGTTTTTTTTTTCAATTTTGACCCCTTTAACAGCTATTTTTACTGGCTTAAAACCAAACCGGAGATCCAAATCCCCTGTATATCCAGTTTCAAGTTTATAGACCAAAAAGTCAGAAAGGAGTTTGGTAGAGATCGTTTCACACACAGACAAGGCCACAATTATATATATACACAGAGAGAGAGAAGGATAACTACATGTGCATTTACTGGAACTTTGTCATTCTAAATGCTATGCAATCATGCACATTGTAGAAAATATGCACAAATAGGACTAAGTGTAATAGTTAAACCAATCATCCAATAAGAAACTTTAAAATAACGAATAATTAATTAATGAAAGTTCATTTTTCAAAGAATATACAAATCGTTTCATTTTTATGAAGTCGCTCGCACATCCATGACTGAGTATATTAAAAAGTTCAATATAATAATTCTTAAATGGAAAATGTAGGCTTTTAATATTAATGCAAGTGCTATGAAAAAAAAAAAAAACAGAAATTTATTTAGATAAAAGTTAGAACTTAAAAATAAAGATTAACAAAAATGTAGATAATAATAAAATATAATAATTAAATAATAATCGAATATTACTAAATTATTGATTTTCTTTTATTTCTTTATTCAAATTTGGATTGCAGTGAAGTGGGTGGACATGAGGGTCGAAGGTAGTTTAGTGCTGCGTGTGAGATGCTAATGTTGTTAAAACAGCACTGTTTGTAGGACAGCTATTTAGTTTGTATGAATTAAATAAAGCCTATTTGGCACCAAGAAATCCTTTTCCAGCTATTATTTATATCATACATGAATCTACAAACAGACTTGGTTTTATTATATTTGCTTCTTTTCTTTTACAGTTTGTTCGATATTATGGTTGGCTGACCCCAGCATTCTGTATGAGTCACTTGATGTTAGCCATGATTATCCAGCTAATGAAAAAACGAACAGGTATTTATTTTTTTTTATTTATTTATTTTAGGCATTGCTTATTTTTATCAATAATCTGATTCTAATTTATAAGAAGAATTTTTTTTTTTAATTTTAAAATATGTAATACTAGTGGGGCTAACCATTGCTGGGCTCTACAGATAAATTTATCTTTAGTTGACCTGTGACAACTATTTTTGTTTACAAGCCAAATAGAAAAGTTACTAGCCAAACCTGCATGAGTTTTTGGAATATGACGTCATCATGTGGCAAGTATGTACATCATAAAGATTTCTCTGTATTTTTTATGACAATAAAAATATAGGAGTGTGAAACATTCGTTGATCATCATTTAATCCCGGGCAGCGTCAGGTCTTCCTAATAAAGCAAGTATATTTAAACACAGTGTCATCCGGGAGAAATAACTTCTATCCTTTTGTTGTTGGCCAATAGCCATGACCCATAGTTCTCAATATCCTGCATAGAGAGAGGACTTAGTTTTATAAGGTGATCTATATCCTAGACAAAGCAAGTGTGTTCTGCCTATCTACAGTTCTCAATATCTTGGATAGTACAGGTGGTAACCCAAAAGTGCTCAATATCTTGGATAGAGCAGGTACGTTTAAATACTGCATTGCCCGAGGAAACCAATCTCAATATGTTTTGTTATACTGTTTTATACAAAAATAAAATCTACTCGACATTGCCCGGGATATGAATTGGTATGTAGCAACCAAAAAGTGCTCAATATCCTAAGTAGAGCAGGTGTGTTCAGTTTCTTATATTTTTTTTATGACTTCTGGCAATGTTGGGTATCCCTGCTAATATATATATATATATATATAAAGGGAAAATGTATGTATGTATGTTCGCTTTTTCTGTGTGTCTACAAAAGGCTTCTTTCAGAGAAGCGGTCGGTCGGTTCACAACTTTTTAAAACTTTTTATATCACATATAAATGGTAATATCTCACAGTTAACAACGAAGCTCACCTGTCTATTTAATTTCGTCGATTTCGGGAAGATAAATATTCAATATTTGTCGCTCGCCGCATGTGGGTTAGTCTTTTTCCTATAACATCTTGGGGGCGAGGAAAAAAGCGTTCAGCAGTAAATGAAATCCCGCAGTCAAACTGACCTCCTTAACTCATTAAAATGAGCACCTGCTAAATCCAAGTAATTAAATAAATTCAAACGTGTTTCCGTAAGCATGTCGCGGTGGGGCAATGGTTAACGTCGCACATTTTTTTTTTCACACTTTAATTTACAACTTTGCCTCAAGGGTTCGGGTTCGATCCTCATACTTACTTTTTTTTTTTTTTTTTAACCCCCCCACCCCCACCCCCGGAGTTTCCACGCACACCTCCAAACACCTGGGCAACGCCGGGTACCCCTCGCTAGTATATATATATAAGAGCGATAAATGAATCTAATCAAATATCTCTATCTCTACTATTATATCAAAGGAACTTTGTCTGTCTGTGAGTTCGTTCCCTATGGATTCGAAAACGGCTGGGCCGATTTTTATGAAATTCCACATGAAGGTACTTTATGTGCCTGGCAGTGTTCTTAGATAAGTTTTGTATCGACATGTCTTCAATAAGTATAGATAATCAATAATTGAAATAATCCGAAGGAACAGGCGATTTTGACCAAAGTTTACACCTTACACAGCCTAACATCACAAGTGCATTTGAGAAGTTTTATTACCACACAAGCTGAAAGACTCGGCATATAAAATCCACAGTAGGTTCTTTTATATGATAGGGGCGCGTTCAAAATGAATGTTTCTCTTTATAGCACATTTTTGCAGAGATGACCAGAAGATGATGGATCCTGATACAGATTTATCCTGGATTTTCACGAGAACCCTGTAAGCCGGGTATTTCTAGCATTACCATGTTGCCACCGCTCCTGCCATAGTGAGGAAGAGTTGACTTTACAGAAGGTGTTGATAATAATGATGATGATGATTGTTTCATACCGTCCAGCTTCTTCGAGATTGTTAGATTATAGTGAACCTCTAAAATCTTCAACAGCTGATGAGTTCTTGTTGTCTGCAACTTTTTCATGAAAGTGTAGTTGTTACCTGATCGTCATTAATCATCATTAACTGACACAAAGGCATTCCTTTAATAGGGTTCGTACAGACTTTAAAAAAAAACCTTGAATTTTGATTTTTGCCTTCAAAGGGTCTTATTTCTATTATTTCCTTGAAAAAATCCATGAAGATATGGAAAAAGTCTTTCAAATTTCTTGAAAAGGTCTTGAAAATTGTATTCTTTATGCTCAGTAAAAATTTGTGTTGAAATGTTACAAATAAGCTCGAAATAAATACTATTACATTATTTTTTAAATATTAATAAAAAATATGATTAAAATATTTTTTAAACATTAGAAATAAAATCGAAATAAATTGTTCTAACATTGCATAGTATTGTAGATACAAGAGTTACGTCCCTTTATCACAAAACTTCCCAAGGTAGTTTTGTGATAAAGGTTGAAATCTCCATCTATTTTTCTTCTTATTTATAAATTAATTCTATTATTTTTTAAGGAGAGGGTAGTGTGGCTGCCATGAATAAAAGTACCCATCCCACTCTCTAAAAAAATACTTTCCTTGCGCAGACGGAACTCTCAAATAGTGAATCTCCCCACCCACCCCAAAAAAAAAAATAATAAATTGTGACAACCGAAAATGAAGCTGGCCAGGCTGAAAAAAGTGAATAAGATAGCAGCCATCTTGGTTGGAAATTTGGAAACTGTAAAGATTATTAATATTTGAGATGAAATAAAAAGCATTTAAAACTACTTAAAAACACCAAAAACTGATGCAGGTAGGTTGCAAAATAACTTTTATTGGTAATGGCAACTTTAATTTGTTGCATATTTTTTATTACTTTTTTAAATTGCTATGGATTATAAGACAAACCACAAATTTTATTTTGAAAACTTGAATTTTGTCTTGAAAAGGTCTCGAAAAACTTTGAAAATGGACCTTGAAAATCTGTACGAACCCTGTTTAAGAATATATCTGTATTATGTGCTACCTATAAGCTTTAGACAAAGAAAGAAATATGGCTACATGTTAACACGATCTCAATCACCAAATTCTATCTCAACACCTAGCATGCTAATTGATGTTTTTTGCCTCTTCTGTTTCCATGCATCAAATTTGAACTCGTGACATCTTCCTGCCTTCGTTCTTCCCAAGTCGACGGTTGCAAACTCAAATCAAATTTTCTGCTTATTTCTCTTTAATGGTTGGAAAAACATTGTAAACATAACAGCAATTAAGATGAAAACAATGGTCCGAAAAAGTGTAAATTTTTCTGATTTTTTTTTTTGTTAAATTTTTTTTTAAGTTCAGTGAAAAACGTGAATAAGTTCCCATTCGTGATTATTTTGTTGGACATTATCTTGTTAAGTCGGAAGTTAAAGAGAAAGTGCGATTATGGTATATCTTTGATTAAGTTTCGGATAAAGTGTTGTTTCTGCAATTTGGAGGAGGCTGCTTTTCTATAAGTAAAGATTTCATATTATTTAGATTCATTCGACTATTGTTTTCATTTTGAGTGATGGGGGACAATTAATTATGAAGTAGACCTAATATAGAATTTAACACGACATGGGAACAAACCGTTAATTATAAATAAAAGATATATATATATAGTAATAAGTAAAACAATAATTAATATACGTAAACATATATAGTAATAATAATTAGTAATAAATAACAATATTTATAACTAGAAATAAAAATAGGTTTAAGGCTCCCAAAATTTGTACTAGAACTAACTGCATGGACTCATGGCACAATGGTTAGAGTACTTGGAAAAATCAATTGTAAAAGCGATATTCTTCTAAATTGCAAATTACTTAGGACCTCTATCGAATCATGGTTGACAGAATGAGAACATGCTACCCCTGTGAAGTAAATGAATGGTTCTGTTTGAAATTCTATCCAAATTCCAGAGTTCGACAGAAACATGCCCGAGTATGGCAAGTTACACCTTACAATTATATAAATGTGCTAATAATTATATTTTTGCAGGCTGCTACACCATAATGGAGACAATATGGGCTGAGAAGATCAACTGGGTGTTGGTGTTACCTTTGCTTGCAATTGCAGAGTCAACTCTAAGGTAAAATTACTGTTGTAGTTTTCTTCTTATAAAAGTAATAATAAATGTAGCACATGTGAAACTTTTGTGGTCTATGGAGTGTTTATTACGGTGGCTGTGCTAACAAAAGTGCCCTAGAGTGGAATCTTATCATCCTGACATGACGCCACAAGATTTTTTAATGCAATAATCACATATCAATTTGGAGCAGCTATTGACCATTCCCATATTGCCTTGATATACTAATTTGTCACATTAAGCATTAGTCACTAATTCTCTCCAGAGAATTATTTTAATTAACAGCTGTTAATTGTACACTTAGTAAAAACAAAAAATGGCCAAGACGTCTTGAATGAAAATATAATTTATTTTCTCATTGCATTTGAAAAAGAGCAAAACTTAAATCATCGGCGCGAAACAAAAAATCCTGTGTGATGGAATGTTAACAACTGCCTTTCTTTCTTGTGATGACAAAAAGAAAAAGTGAAAAATAAGTCAACAAAAAGAGAAAGAAAGGCTGACCAAAAAGAGAAAGAACAAAAGTCACACATGGTAGTTTACCCGCCAGCTTTACACATATCCTGTCACTGAAAACTTGCTGTCAGATGTGACCCTTGTGCCTATCTCTAGACTCCAAGTCAGACTGTATTTAGGTCCTGGATATGATCTTAAACTATATCCAGTGGTGAGGCCCCAGCTTGCGGGCTTTGGGGAGTGTGGAGCCACCCTTTAGTTACCCTTGCTCCCAGGTCCACTCTGATCCGGAGTGGTAGTACCTGTTAGGGTCCCAACTATGGGTTAAATAGAAACCGACTTGAAAACAACAAATATATTCTATTAAAAAATTTTTCTTCAAAATCTTTGGATTCAGCATTAAATAACCCGAAAAGGGTTGATATGCAAACAAAAACAACCAACCAGACAGTTTTCAATGGCGAAATGACACTGAATTACACTGATTAATAACATAATAAACATCAGCTTACTTGCAATATGAGGGGGGAGGTATTTTTGGTTTTCAAATGATTTTTTTGTAAAAGTTGTATGTAAGTTAGGAAATAACAAAAAAAAGTTATTTTATGACATGAGCCATTAATAATAATCATCTATTTTATAATAAAGAGCAAAATGTATTCACATGTGTAGTATGTGTGTAATACCAATCTGATTGAAGACAATAGCATTTTCATATTCTTTTTTTTAATCACTGTCTCTTCAGCATGGAACTGTGTTGATTTTAACTTGCTGCCTGTGTGTGTGTTATAATAAAGTTGTATTTCTCTCTGTTTGTTCACAATATACGTCATATAGGACACCATAACAGATACGTATAGAGAGACAATATTAGACTACATTCCAGTGACCAAGGTTTTATTCATTTTATTGTACCTTTGGAAATAATATACGAAAAAAAACCTAGGGAACCCCTTCCACCAACAAACTCATTAGGAGTTAATCGTTGGTTATCAAAAGATACAAAAAAAATATATTAAACTGTCAAGCAAGAGCAAATACTTGGAAATATATGAATAAAAAAGGGCGAATGGGAAATGTAAAAATATATATACAATAATATAAAATATATGTACAATTGAAATAGACGGGGTATAAAAATGATTAAAATATATCTCCAAGCCAGTCTAATGATTTGATAAATTCGTTCTGTTGACAAAGCGAAGGCTTGTTTGAAAAAATTGAGACTGACTCCAAAATTTTTCAATGATTTTGAGAGTCGGCCCAGTGTAATATTCTGAAACGGTTCATTTTATAGGCATTGGCACAAGTTGGATTTTCAATTAGATGTTGGCTAATGACAAATTCCAGGGCAGAGGAAGGATGAAAATGACGTTGCTTGCTCAGTTTAATTTTTGCCAGTATATGTTGGTTGATGCATGGCTGCAAGTTTGAGGAGGTTGGGAGCACACTGGCAACTGAATTCATAAATAACATTGCTTTGTTTGATGTGGGGCAAACTGTTCTTTGTGATCAGGGGAAATGCAGATTTTACACCAAAACCGAACCGTAACACAACAGACGGGAAACAATTTGTTACAGACTTAATAATAAATCTGCCCAAATACTGACCAGATCCAAATCCAAAACAGTTTTAAATAAACAGGACCCTTGGATGGATCCAAGGCTTTAGGGGAATTGCATTTTTTTTTTTTACTTGATTATTAATAGTATAATTAATCAAATTCTCATTTTATTGTTCATATTTTCCAACTTGAAGACTTCAGTGAGTTGTTTGTTTTTTTTTGTGATTGGAGTGGAGGGTAATTTTTTGCTACTTTGTTATGCATTTTCTGAGGAGTCCATAGATTAAAGATTTGGGATTGTCATACTAATGTGGATGTTTTTTCTATGAATGAAATGTATTCATGTCTTTAATTTGGAAAAAAAATAAGCAGTAAAATGAATAAAATCTTAGTTACTGGAATGTAATTTAATGTTATTTCTATATGTTCTGTTGTTGTATGTAAACAATCATCGAATTATTTTACCATGAAAAGGTTGGTCTAAAAAAGATGGAGAGTATATATTCCCGCCCCCTACTATATACAGAAGGAGAAGAACGCTAGACTGCAAAGCCAAGGTTGACTTTTATTTACGAACCCATATCTGTGAGGGTCAATATATTTACCAAATGGAGGCTTATTGAGCTCAGAGATTTATGTGATCTGAATTTATACACATATTTCGACGTATTGTATGTCTAGTTTTTTCCTTTATATATATTCATTTATATATACGTGTTGACATATATATATATATATATATATATATATGTGTGTGTGTGTGTGATTGGTGGATATATAATGTAATTGACTATTGATCTCCAATCTGTCACAATGTCTCTGCACTTTCAAAGATTACGGAACTTTCCTAATTTTGAACACCAATAGATTTTTACATCACCGGAATTATTTACCATTTCTTCTGCCTTTGGAATAGACATTCTTGGAACTTCACTTATTTTGAATGTTAATAATCGGCACTGTTTGGGTTCAGTGGCAAAGTGAAGTCCAAGACAACTGGAAAGAATGTTGAGATAAGCGGAGAGCACATACAGCACCTGAAAGTCCCAAATGGTCACCAATTTTATGCTGACCAGGTTCAACGTTGTTCAACGTTGCTCAACTTCGGTGATCCAGCGGGAACCAGCGTGTCAACGTGATTGTGCCATATACATAAAAGTTAATTAATGTAGAAAATGATAAAATCGAATGATAATTTCTATAAACTGCATCGGGTAATGTCAAGAAGTGTGATCATATTGGAATTCTATGTAGTATCTGTGTTCATAGTTCTATAGTAACTGAATATATATGGGAGCAATCGAGATCATTTTATGGCGCAGTAGATAGAAGTGTTGAGTCTCTCTGGTTCCAAGTGAGCATTATCTGAAGATTGCAGTTTCAATCTTATCCAAAGCAGGCCAGAGGATTATTTGGCCAAAACGTGGTGAGACAACAACAACTATGGAAAGCAGTAATTACTAGGGATACAGTTACAAGACTCAGCATTCCTGTCCCATCGGTCCTGGATATGACCTTAAACTATATCTGATGGTGAGGCCCCAGCTTGCGGGCTTTGGGAAGTGTGGAGCCACCCTTTAATTGCCATTGCTCCCAGGTCCACTCTGACCCGGACTGGTAGTACCTGTTAGGGTCCCAACTATGGGTTAAATAGAAACCGACTTTAAAAAAACAAAAAAATATACTCTATTAAAAAAATCGTTCTTCAAAATCACTGGATTCGGCATTAAATAACATGAAAAGTGTTGATATGCCGTAAAACAAAAACAATCAACGAACCAATCCTGTCCCATCGCAGTTAACCACCTGAAGAAGGCCAGAGGATGAGTTGGCTGAAATCTAGTGAAACAACAACTATGAAGATGAGGATAACGGTCTGCAAAAGAATCAATACACCAAATAGTATTACTACTGATAATATTATTGTTACTAATAATAATGCAAAATAATAATAATAATCTAAAGGTTAAATCCAGGAAGAGCAGAGCTTAATTCCATCCAGTAAAACAATAAAAAACAATTCTGGTTATGTTAAAGATGATCAAACAATACACATTATAACAAACTTTCTTTCTGATTGGTTCATTTCCTCCTCAATCTCTAAATAAAGCCTCCTAAACATTTATGAACATAATCCACAACAATTTATACCGGAAATATTGCAACAAAACAATAACAAATGATAATAAATAGAATGTTCCGTTTCAGAACCAATTATGCAAATTAGATAACCTTAGATATCATATATACATTAACATTATATAAAAAAGATGGTGTGTTTGTTGTGTAAAGTTGAATTAGTTTGACATAGGATGTTTTAACTTTATCGTTAGTGCCAGAAATGGGCTTAACTCTCACATATTTATATATCTATAAAAGTGAGAATGTGTGTGTGTAAGAACACTTCTCAACCTATATACTCAACAAATTTTTGATCTACAGACTTGAAATTTGGTATGTAGGGTATTCAGACCTGTGCAAAACTTTATAAGCAGTTTTCATCCAGAAAAAAGGGCTGCTAAGGGGTCAAAATTGAAAAATTGATGGAACCCACCAAATTTTTAGCTTTTTTCAACTGTTTGATGACTGCACATGCACAGTCGTGAAATATAACGGCTTCCTTATGTTAAGTATGAGTTAGTTTGAAAAACAATTTGAAAGTTATGTCAAGCTGGTGTAATGGTTATCGTTCTTGACACACTGTCTTTAAGTTTTGATTTTGATCTTAACTCGAGTTTTTCATTTACATACAAGAAGTGAACTTTTTAAAAAAAACATAATACTCGTATGCACATGTCTCAGTTTCTTTGTTTTGTTTTTTTACTTCATTTTTTTTAAAAGGAATTTAACGTTACATTTAATAGCTACAATATTTCTGTTTATCTGCTATTTAATAAAATGACTGCAGAAATTCTTCTCTGGACCAAAGTATCGTAGGTTTACAACAACAGATGCCACATACAAATTAAATACATCTAGGCTATTAGCTACTATCTTATGTCGCTTCCAAATACCATTGCAGACCCATTCATTTGTGATAATAAATTGCTGTGTTGCATCTGACGAGCAGCACCGTCACAATCACAACATCTTCAGAGGAAGGAGTTCCTATTTTTCTCTCTCAATATTTAGTGCTCCCATCACCACAAGTTGACACCGGGACCAATTCTAAATTTTCCTACGATACTGTGATTGCACCGCCATTAACTGGTTATTAAATACATAGGCATAACATAATTTTTACATTTTACTATTCATAAATAATAATATCTCCCTTTCTGAAATCTACCCATTCTGATTGGCTAAGTACTACAAATTCTACTATTCCGTTATTTGATCCTCCACCGCATAAACAAGTTAGTGATTTTTAATCATGGCGTTATTGACATACATATTATTTTGTTCCTCTGCCAACTATTTTTCTATATTTAATTTTCAGCTTTCGTCCGTTAGATTAATGCCACACGGAAAGTTCTACGGTATCAATTCTACGTAAAACTGTTTTTTCTTCAATCACTCTCTATATTCGTCCCTCCCATCTCTCTCTCCCTCTCTCTATTATTGCAAGTTTTTCTTTTGTGTGTGGTTTATGTCCTTGTGTCTGTTTCTCCATTCAGTTGGTTGTTTTTATTTTACGGCATATCAACACTTTCCAGGTTATTTAATGCTGAATCCAGTGATTTTGAAGAAAAAATTTTTAATAGAATATATTTGTTTTTTCCAAGTCGGTTTCTATTTAACCCATAGTTGGGACCCTAATAGGTCCTACCAGTCTGGGTCAGAGTGGACCTGGGAGCAATAGCAATTAAATGCTAGTATTCATTTAGATGAATATTAGTACGAACACTAGTGAAGCATAATAATAAAGATGAATATTTGGTTTACTGAAACTATATACAATGGATTTAGATTATAATTTCAATTTCATTTGCTTTAGAATAATAGTTCTTCAACTACATTTTATTTATTTGTTTAATTCTTTTTCATCTTACAGCCATTTCAAATTTGGAAATGGGATCATTCCTCATCACGATGGATTGGGCTTGATGGAACGAGGTGTGTGGGGTCCCACCGTTCCCCTTTTGCTGGCTGCGGTCACTTTTGCAATTGTCTACATCCACGCATTGTTCATGACTCTCGTTCTCCGCATTCTCTCTACAGTCTTCTCGAAAATGTAAGTCTGTGTTTTTACTTATTTTCTTTTTTACTTAAAAACGTGCATCAAACGCCAGTGGAGCATATAGGTGCCTGTGAGATAGCAAGGTCGATGGAGTAAGTTTAGGGAACTTTTGTCATTACTAACTAGCAGAGCGGCACCAGTTTTGATAAAAAAAAAAAAGAGCCTGTTAAGTATGTGTATACTGTTTGATGATGTAAAGAAGTGGAACTCGACTGGTGAGGATTGAGGGCATGCGTTGCATGGATAGAAATGATTTCAGAAACACAAATCTTAAAAGCAAGTTCAGATCTGATAAGCTTAGAGAAAGATTGAATATAGACAATATAGGGACATGCATGCAGCACAGAAGACTAAACTATCCTTGATATAGCATAATGGAAACAAGGATTCCAGATGAAAAAACCAGAAAGCTCTGATTGATTGAGTAGTACCATGTATTAGAAGAGATGGCCTATTTGAAATAGTCAGAACGAAGCAGATGGTGAAGAGAAGTTCAACCATAGAGAGTCTCTGTTTTTGGTCAGCCTGTTTGTTTTTATATACTAATATTGAGTCACTAAGGTCAAAAGCTATTCGAGGATAATGATCAGTGAGATTGTCGGTTGGCTGATGAAGAGAGGATTGGCAAAGGTAAAACAAATGGGCAAAATTTGAGTACTGAAGAAGATTGCACGTTTTCCTGCTTTCCAGCTGACTACAATATGGTTGTCTTCAAGTCTAACGTAAATAAGTTCTTGATGAGCCGTTCCATATAATTTACCAAATTTTCATTACTAATGATTACTATATTGTCCAATTTCTACTGTAAACTCTTTAACCCTTATCCTTGAGTGGCCTCTTGGCCTTGATAATGTGGTGATGCCTATGTAAAAAAAAAAAAAAAAAAAAAAAAAAACTGCATGCCTGTGGAACTCTGTTCCGTCTGCCTGCTTCCCACCGGACTACAATTTGGATGTCTTCAAGTCCAATGTTAACAAATTCCGCCCCCTTAAGTAAACACTTCATCAAATCTCCACACTAACGTAATGTACTTGCAATAACCCTTATCCCTGAGTGGCTTCCGGGCCTTGATAAGTGGTGATCACTGTGTAAAAAAAAAAAGTATTTATTGATATTATACTCGAAGATGACCTTGTTATAGTCAACAGATAAGCAGTCTTGTTGTATTGTGTTCCACAGATTGGATGTATGTACATCTGCCTAAAACTTTCAACAGAGGTGACGGAGTTTCATGAGATCAGTATTGTTTTGAAGCTCGACCCTTCGTACAACAAATATCGAAAAATTGGCTAAAAACATTAATTCTGTCCGATTTTAGTTATATCTGTAATATAAATCTCACCTGTCTGTTTAAATGTATGTGTGCACATCTGCCTAAAACTTTCGACAGAGGTGACGGATTTTCATGAGATCGGTATCGTTTTGAAGCTCGACCCTTCGGATGACAAATATCAAAAAATTAGCTAAAAACATTAATTCCTTCACCTTCAACTGGGCACTTTTCTATAGGGAGGGGGTCACTTTTTTCGCTGATATTTTCAGAAGTCATCACCTCTTTTCGTTTGACTAGCCTTAATTTAAACCTTCGTCACTTCCTGTTTGGTGATGGACACAACAGCAAAGATGTTCTTGCTGGAAATAGTTTACTAGGGAAACTAGAGATTGGAACTACAGTGGAAATAAGAAAAGTAGAAACATCTCTTCTGTGAGAAAAGGGTTGTAGAGAAGATAATTGGTTTTGTACTCTGTCATGGCAAGAGTTCTCTCAGCAGGAGCACCTCCCCATATGTGGCAGCAATACTCCATTTTAGGGCGAATCTGATTGATGCAGGTAGAGGATTGCATCAAGAGTCAGGTACTTTTTGGGACAATAGAATGATCCAACCATTTTTGGAATGACTGACCAATGAGCACTGCCATTTAAATTGCAAATGTATCTACTGAGATAGCGTACTTGAAGTTTATCAAAAAGACCAACAATTTGCTGTTCAGTATATATATATATATATATATATATATATATATATATATATATACTAGCAGGCCGTCCGGCATTGCCCGGTCAGAAGATACGCTTAAATATGATATTTATTATTAGATAGAGACAGTTCTCAATTGATTATTATATTAAACCTATTATATAGTAGTGATCAAGATTAAAAATATATATATGACTTGGGTGCCATCAGCTAAAACCAAAACATACAACTCTCCACTCTCATTCCTTAGCCTCTGAGCTACACCCATATGTATTTGCTCAATAGTCAAAGAAAAGATTCTAGCAAGCACGGCCAGACAGTCCACAATTAAAAATTCTTGAAGATATTATGACGCTTCAAGAATTTTTAATTTTTTAATATTATTTTTATGTTGTATAATTTTTATGTTGTCAACGTGGACCTTTCTAAGATTGGAGGGGGAACAGTTATGTTCTTTTATCAAATATAGCACTAGTATTAGATACATGGTTATTCGCTGGGACAACGTTGTCCTTGTATGCCCAATGTATGTGTATTATTTTCAGAGTTACAGTCTTCCATAGAGCATTTGAATTTATACACTACATTGGTTTGTTCCAACATTTTTATAGCCGGTGAGGAGTTATTTCTAACCACAAGGTTTTGTGTTCTAAACTTCTTGTAGTAGATTGTATAGATTGGTTTCCTAGATGTAAATCCAATGAAACTTGCATGATTATTAAAAAGTGCTCAATGGAGGACAGAGTTGGTATATAATCTGTTTATTATACAAACATTATTAGTTACATATGTACATACTTGTTCCAGTGGAATCTCAATTCAAAGAGACCACTTCATCAGGGGGTCTTTTTGATTCCATTGAAACATGTATGCAGATATGTAACCAATAATTTATATATATATATATATATATATATAGTCGTAACGCTCGATGACTTCCAGGCGTGCACCTGTCAATTTCGTTCTTACTTAAATAAATTCAAACATCTTTCGCTAATTCATTCTGGCTGCCCGATTTTATTTTCAAACTTCGCCTCAGGGCTTCCGGTTTGATCGGTTTTATTTTAAAGCCCCAACCCCCTCACCCCCCGTCCCCGGAGTTTTGATTTACCCAAAACCACACACACCTCCAAACACCCGGGCAATGCCGGGTTCCCCTCGCTAGTATATATATAAAAGACAAAACGGACGCGCACGTTTTTGTATGTCCAAGAAAGGCTTTTTTCGCCAGGGGTCTTGGGTGGGGGTACTATATTTTAGAACTTTTTATATACTCCCTAGATTGTAATATCTGCAATTTGTAAACAGACGTCATCTGTAGATTTATTTTGATCGACTTTTATAAAATTCCTGTTATTCCACCCTCTTGAGTGTTTGTTCAGCTTTCTTGTATAAAAGCGAAACTAATATCGGAGCTAAGACATCTGCCTTGGCCGAGACGTGCAGAAAGCAATTAGCTTTGATCACTGTGGTGAATCCCCTCATATTAGACAATTGCTATTCATTTGGACACTCCCTTTTAGCAGAGAGCTGTTTTCCCCCAATATCATGGGGAAAGAATATGGCATGCAGAAAGCTTAGCTGGCTAACAGCATGAACTCCTTCACTTAACTTTCACTTTCTGTCAATTTTTTTTTTTTTCTAAATTTCAATGCTTTTCGATTTCTCTGGCGTTTTAATGTAGCAGTAAGCTGTCAGGATTTCTTTTCTTCACATTGTGTCATGGGTTCGAGCCTACCTGCTTACAGACACTTTTTTTTCTTTTTTTCACATTCTTTTTCTCCTTCGGTGTTCGGCTTCGAGCCATTTTATTTATTATTTTTTTTTCATAACAAACGGTGAATCTCTGTAAGTTTCTATTACTGAAAGAATTATCAGGTTGGATAGAATATGAGATTGATAAAATTGATTGAATTTTTTTATTTTATTTAAAAGAACGTGCATTGAATAATCCGTATTTCACCGACTAGGCAGAATCAAATATCAATTTGCCAGCTGAGATGTTGTTAGTATATATATTCCTCATCACTAGGGCTGGGATAACAGAATATTCTCATCGCCCTTTTGACTCTTGAGTATATATCTGACACAGTTAATCAACTGAAAACCACAATACTGTATATAAAAACATATAAAATATACTCGAGTCAAAACAACGAAAAGAATATTCTGTTGTCATAGCCCTACTCATCACATCTGTCGAGTCATATTTATATTCTGCGATAAGTAATAAAGAATCTTTTTTCTTTCTTTTTCAGGATTCCTGAAAATCCGTTGCTTGTCGGATTTTGCCGTTTTTTGGCCCTTACAGTGCTGATGGCAGCTATGGCTTTGGCCTATTCAGTGTGCGGAACTATTAGTCTCTTCCTGTGTTATGTTTTATATTTCTTTAAGGTATGATTACGTAAGAAACATCATTATCATCAATTTAAAAAATTTTTTTTCATGACATCAACTTTTTTAACACCGTCATTTTCATAAAAGTTTTTTTATGCTTCAAGCAATTAATATTTTCAAATGTTTAAATTCTTTTATTTTGTTAGTGATAGACTTTGTTTAATCTTCGCCTTAACACGCATTACCACTAATAGTAACTTGTGTTGGGGTGGTTAATTGGGAATCGAAAAGATATCAACATTTTTTAGGGCATCGGAATTGATATCAGAATTGGATAAATCTTAGCCTAATATTCAATGTCGAAAATGATTCTTTGAATTTTTTTGTTTAAAAACTTAATTTTCCATTGCTGTTACTAACGGTAAAATGATGAATATTTATTGCTTTTAAACTATGAGGAAAAATAAAATGTCTATTTCATAATAACTAATTAAGGTAAAAAATGGCACAGGTAAAATGAAATTGCATGAATGGATAAATCAGAAACAAAAAGTGGGACAGGTGAAAAAGTATAGATAAAAATCTCACAAGTTTATCAAAATCTTGGATACAATACATAAAAGGAAAACATCAATAAAAAAAGATTTATCTACATTTGAAAATAAGTGGGGACTTTCTGCTCCTCTCCCCTCTCTCTTTAAAAAAAATAAAAAGAAAGACAATTAGGCAATTTTAGAATCAGGAATTGTATTGGAATCAAGAATTTAAAACAGAATCGATAATTGTATCAGAAGTAGAAAAAATATTGGAATCGTCCCATCTTTAATATAAATCTCACCTGTCTGTTTAATTGTATGCATGTATGTTTGTATGTCTGCTTAAAACTTTCAACACAGGCGACGGATTTTCACAAGATCAGTATCTGGTGCTGCCAGATCTTTTGACTTCCTGAGACGAAATACACCTAAATTGAATTTCTATTTTTGTTTTCTATCCTCTTTTGTAAAACTTAAATATGTTCTGCAAAAACAAAAACAACAGCCCCCCCTTCCCCTCCGTCCCCCTTTATCCCCCCCCCACTTCGTTATTGGCTTCCTAAACTAAAACAGCCCAGCCAATAATACAACATTTTCCTTTACAAAACTCAATTATTTTCTGCAAGGCCGAAAATGGAAACAACAATCCACCAAGAACAGCAAACCAAACTCATGATTAAGAAAATAAAAACAACCAAACTAAAATCCAAGAATGTTTATTTGAAGAAATAAAACAGATTTCACCAGACCCTGTTGGCAGGGTATCAGAATATGCCGACTGCCCCCCTATAGAGAGTGGAAGTCCCTCAATGGGGCTACCTGTTGGCCGTAGGTAGCAACCCATAATGTCTTGGGATGGGATCCTGGTGGTTGAGCAGCCTATAACTAGGGGAAAAAAAGTTGTGGCCCTGCAACATATCACTTCGGCCTTTACCTCGACTAGACGGAAGGTCAGAGCGACCCGATCTGATCAATCGGCTAGTCACGCCAAGCCCTAACACTTACACTGGCAAATGCTAATTGCAACATCAAGGAAAAAATTAAAGATAATACAACATCTTACTCTTACTATAAACATAAGCAAACCAAATAAGTGTTAGAAGGCGGTGGCAATGGTCAATCAATTGCTGAGATAAAACCACACAACTGTTCCCTTCCCGATGTTTCTCTTAAACTGGGAAAATTAAACTAAAGGAGGAATCAGGAAGTGATGGCACGAACTCAACCGATTGAGTATATCTTTTTTGTATCCTTGGGATGAAAGGGCGAATGGGTTTCCCCCCTAACATCTCCCACATTTGGGCTCCAAGGAGGGTGAGGAGCAAGAAAGATGAAAAAACAAATCAAGTATATGGATCTAATAATTAAAAACCCAGAAAAACGAAAAGAACCCACTCTGACGTTTCAGATGTTACCAGCTCAGACAGTGAGCAAGAATTTGAACATATTGATAGAGAAAACTTCCCAAGATTCATAGTAATTGAAACCTTGGAAGAAAAAAAGGCCAGCGATCTATCTCCATTCCTAATTGAAAAAATACTAACTCAAAATAGCAACCCTAAAGCGGTAAAAAAAAATGAAAAATGGCAACCTACTGATTACAGTAGACAACCACAAAGACACAAAGAATCTCCTAGGAATGGAAAAATTCCATATTTATAAATGCAAAACTTCTGCCCACGAAAGGTTAAATACCTCTAAAGGCGTCATAAGAAGCCATGAACTAACCTTAGCTACATCGGACGAAATCAAAAATGCCCTAAGAAAACAGGGAGTGATTGATCATGTGCGAATCAATATAAAAAGGAACGATCAATCCATACCTACAACAACGTACATATTAACATTCAATACCCCTAAAATTCGAAAAGAGGTTAAAATTGGGTATACAATCGAAAAAGTGGAAATATATGTACCAGCCCCTCTGAGATGTTTTAAGTGCCAAAAATATGGGCACCAGAGGGCACAAAACATGTGGAAAATGTGGCCTAAAAGAACCCAACCACATAGAAAATGAATGCCCCAATGAAACTAAATGCCCAAATTGCCTGGAAAACCATCCAGCATACTCCAAAACATGCAAAACCTTCCAAAACGAAAAAGAAATTGGGGAAGTAAAATATAAAGACAATATCTTCTTCCATGAAGCAAGGAAAATGGTAGATTCCTACCAAAAAGTAAACACCTATGCAAACATCACAAAAAATTCAAGCCAAACTAACCAAATAAACTACCAAGAGTTACTCAATAAATTAGTTTCTGAACTCAAAAATCTAATTGAAACTTTAAAAACAAACCAAAATGAAACTAACAAGAAACAAATACTAGAACCCTTGAAAACTCAATTAAGTGACCAAAACCAAAAACAAGCTCCATTTTTAAAGCTTGACCCTTCGGATGACAAATATCGAAAAATTGACCAAAAACATTAATTCCTTCAGCCTCAATTGGGCACTTTTCTACAGAGAGGGGTTGCTTTTTTCACCCATGTTTTTGAAAGTCCTCCCTTTTTTCATCACTTCCGGTTTGGTGATGGACGCAACAGCAAAGACGTCACATTTTTTTTTTACATTCTTTTCCTCCTTCGCAATATGGGTTCGAGCCTGCCTGCCAACTACCACTTTTTTTTTTTTTTTTGCTCAATACGCACCAAACACCTGGGAAACGCTGGGCAGCCAGGATAGTCACTAATAAAGGTTGACTCCACACCAATGGTCTGATGCTACCAGATCAGGCTGTCTGAAGATATCAGCTTCCTAACACAAATGCACCAGACGTTGATGTTATTGTTTTTTCTTTCTCTTTTCAATCATATTCTGCAAAGTCAAAAACTAAAACAATTTTTCTTTTACAAAATAATGAAACCAAAACATGAATAAATATTTGAAGATATAAAGAACTTGGAGCATAAAAACTTTTTGCTAAAATGATTGAACCTGAAAAGGATTGATATGCCATAAAAAAACAAAAAAAAAAAACATTATGAATAAATATTTGAAGATATAAAAATAAGTTGAAGGCAAAAATTTTTTTCCAGATTTGACATTAAATAACCTGAAAAAGGTTGATATGTTATAAACAACTAACCACGCTAGTGGTGCGCAAATGGGGGCGCGTAATGAGGCAGTGGCCCTTGGACGTCTAAATTGGGAAAGGGTTCATCCAATCATGTTCAAACTATTTCAACTGATACTTTCTATATGTGTTCGTTTTCGTAATTAACATAAACAAAAATATGTGACGAAGGTGGAGCATCTGATTTTTGTCTTTGGTCACATGGTGTTAATGACGTAACGAGATAGTTAGAAATACACATAGAGAGATTAGTTCGATATCCAATGCGTTAGCGGACAGATGAGGGTCTTGTGTTCCAAGGTTTGAACTGAATGTTCGCAGAAGGGCGAAATAGTGAAATGCAGACTTGTACCAAGTGTGCCCAGCATGGAAATTAATGATTATATTCAAATATAATTGACGTCTTTACTTTTCGAATGAAAAGCGTCTTTTATTTCAGGAAACATGAAAGAAACCAGTTATCCATCCTTTTGGTAAAGATGAGCAGTGTAAGTTGTCATTGTCACTGTTATAAAAAATAGCCACACACACATGAACACTGGAGACGACGATCAATAAATATTCAAGGAACTAGACGATCACATAATGTTAACACACGTGTGTATGTCAGTGTGTGTGTGTGTGTGTGTGTGTGTATATATATATATATATATATATATATGTATGCATATATACTGACATGTCACAATGGTAGAGAGACATCAGTTATATTGATCCTGCTTATAATCACTCCCTCCCACTATATAGCACAAATCATGAAAAAAGATCATTGCCTAAAAAAGTAGAACATGTGCCCTGCCTTCCCCTCCCCTAATTTTTTAAAATGGTGAGAGCAAATCCTTAATCGCGCAGCCAAAAAGAGACATCTTACCTAAAATGTTTTTGTTTTTTTTTAGCATCACTTGTCAATTTCCAATCACAAAACTGGAAACCATCAAGTGGACCTTTCCACTATATTGTAGTTCACGATAGAAAACAGATTTTTTTAGTTTTACTTTTATTTTTTTCTGGAGTTTTCATTTGAAGTGTCTGACTGAGCTCCAATCTTTGCACCCCCCTCACTAATCCTTCCCCAAAAAATCACTCGTCAAGCGAAAATCACTATCTATAAATTCCCCCAATTCCTGTCAGTGCCTTAAACCTTAACATGGATTCCATGAACAAAGCTTCTTCTCTAGAACTGCCTGCCTGTGTAACTCTGTTTCTCTGGTCTGCTTTCCAGCTAACTATAATATCATTATCTTCAAGTCCAACATAAACAAGTTCTTGTTCAGCCATCCTCATAAATGATCTAATTATATCAAATTACTTCTATAAACAATTATTATGCAACTGTCCCAATGACTACAATACACACATTAACCCTTATCCTCGAGTGGCCTCCGGGCCTTAATATGTGATGACTCCTAAGTAAAAATAAAAAAATTCATGAATAGAGTTATGACAGAACTTAAATAAAAAAAAAGACACTACCAGATAACAAGAAGTAGATACAGCTTGTAAGAAATGATGTAGCCCAGAATAATAAATTAGGATCCTGGGTGATGCCGAGTATCCCTGCTAGTGAGTAAAACGTTCAGAATAGCAGTTATGATCTTTAGATACAGCCCTAACAGTCCCCAACAGAAGATATATTAAAAGCTGCCAGAATGGCACTTTTGCCAAATAGTTTCCTTTTTTGTTTTTGTTAAGCATTATTTCATTTTTGTCATGTTTTCTTTTCTTTCTGCTTTTCTTTAGGTGATTAGTGCTGGCATAATGGCCCATAAATCGCATTCAGCCGATGACCTGTTGAATTTCACAATCCACCAGACTATCTGGATTTTGTGGCAATGGCTGCTCTTGCTCAACTTTCCTGCATTTCTTGCCTGGCAGAAACAACTTACGTAAGTTTATCTTATTTATTTTTACTGATCGAAGTACACACTTACATCAGGTTTCTCCATTTTTTTACAAGTTTATGGCCGAGATTCAAAGTTAAGAACATCTATTGAATATTTTTCCTCCATTTTTTATTTATTTAAAATTTTTTTTTATTCACTAACTTTTATGTGAGGGAATGATTATAATGCATCATCATTCCAAGTTTGTGTTGTTGAATACTCTGTTTGACTGCCTACTCTGAACACTGCTGAAATGGCATTCATAGGGACTTAATTTCTTTCTATTAATGTGTTAATTACTGGTGGTCTGGAGGAAAAACGGAATGAGAGTAAGCTATTCTCGTGGATTAAATAAAGTCTCCAAAATTCTGTACAAATTCACGTGCTGCCATAAAGACTCCCAAGTTCAATAAGAAGGTCGGAGGGAGGTCACATTGACCAAAATGTCAGAACAAAATACATGATAAAAATAGTAATCTGAATACTGTTAAGTATTTCTCGTCCATTTTTTTTATTTAAAAAAATTATCATTTAGTTTTATGATGATGATCGATATTAACTAGGAAATTGCTGGAACGCTATAGTAAAAAAAAAAAAAAAATGTATAATGTGAAATTCGAACCCATGCTGACTACAATATGGTTGTCTTCAAGTCCAACGTAAACAAGTTCTTGATGAGGCGTTCCACTTAAGTTAACAAATTTACAGAATTTCATTACTAACGCTTACTATATTGTCCAATTGACTACTGTACTCTCTTTAACCCTTATCCTCGAGTGGCCTTTGGACCTTGATAAGTGGTGATGCCTATGTAAAAAAAAAAAAAAAATTGGTGGCATAAAATATTAGAACTTAGATCCACATCCACGAGGCCACCAAGCTCGGGAAAATATTTTGTCCTTTTAACCTACCTAAATGAGTTTGGCGTAGTGATATTTTGACTTATCTGTCTAAAATCTATAAATAAAACAAAATAATACATTTTCCCTCTTTTTTGTTTTAAATTTTACTTCAGTAAGTTCTTAGAAATCGAAAGGAATTTTTTCTAAGGCTAACGCTCAATTTCTATATGAAATACATAGACATTCAAGTGTTAATTTAATATGCTCCTTAGCTCTCAACGCTTCAATTAATCAAGCAGTGAAGAATATTGCTTTCCTCTTTCCAGTTGATCATTTAGCTATTGTTAGATATTGGTTGCACAATGCAGATAAAATTATTGCTCCCCAAACAAAGGATTGGACTTAGTAATTTACTCCCATTCGTTTGTTCACACTTTTCTCAGTAACCACGCCTTGGATTATTTTTTGGAAATTTTGCACAAACATTAGTCATGGTAAAAGTAAATTTTTCACATGTGGAGGAGGACCCCACATGCTTGGCTTGTTTATGTTAAGATGTTTTAATAAGATAAAAAAATGATATGTGTCTTTCAAGCCCTACTCTAAAGCCCACATCATTTTAAGTGACCTCTACGTCATTGCTACGTCAGACTCTAGAGATCAACCTATTTTTAAATTATTGTCTTCTAAAATTCTTCTTAATGCAGATAAAATTATTATAGCAATCATAATAATTGCCAACCTTTGGCATTGCTCTACCAATATCTAACACTATGTTATAGTCTATCTTTCTTGTGGTCATCTCTTAGTTTGGCTGGATTCCAGGACAAGAATTCCTCTGGTCTGGTAGAGTATTCATCTTGATGGTGTTACTTGAGTTAATATTACTAGAAGAAGGTGCACTATTCCTCATATGGCATAGTGTATATCTGTATCAAGGGTATTTTGGAGGGTACTTGCACAGTTTAATCAAGACATTAAAGAATGAAAATATCAAAAAAAAGGTTATATTGTACGTATCCGTTTTGAACTGAAGATCTCTGAAAAAAAACTTCACTTAATTTGATCGAGTAGTTTTTTTGTTTTTTTTTTTACAGCAGAAAAACACGTTTTTATGAGAGCGCATTGAAGGCAGACATCTTGGATTTAAAAAATTTTTTATTTGAATTATAGAACACGCAACGGGGAGATAACTCCAGTTAAAGCGCTCACACTCTCTCCCCATCTTTAATACTAGCTTTTTTTCCTAAGAATCGAACATTTTGCTCGGTATCATAATAAATTGTTTTTTCGCTGTAAAAAAAAACAAAAAAAACTACTTAATGAAATTAAGTGAAATTTTTTTTTTTTTTTGGAGAACTTCATTCCATAACGGATACATACAATTTAAACATTTTTTGATATTTTCATTTTTTAATGTCTTGACTAAACTGTACAAGTACTCTTTTTTGTTTTCATTTTACTTCATTAATTTCTCAGAAATTTAGGAGTCTCTCCCTGAGGCTAACACTTAATTTCTATACGAGATATCTGAGTGTTTAGTTAAGATTACCTCTACCTCTCAAAACTTAGTAAAGCAGTGAAGAATGTTATTTTCCTTTTCCTCGATCAACCACGGTGTTGTTGCATTTTTTTTTTGTTTTGTTTTTTTCTTGCTTTGGTCAGATTCTAGGGCAAGGATTCTTCTGTTCTGTTGGTGTATTCATCTTAGTGCTATTACTTGAGGTAACATCACTTGTATGAGTTAGTGTAGAGTGTGTCGTGGGGATTTTATTTGGGCTTCAAACGCTATGCTATTCTGAATATTTTGTTAGTCTAGGTTTACTTGTAAGACCAAGTATCATGTTAGAGTATAGTGACAAACTCTTATGCATATAGACCGAAAACACTCAAAGATGGTATTTAGTAAGTAATTCTAACTATAGCCAATAATATAACAGAGCGCAGATGCATGGATAGCAGCTGTCTGCAAATGACTGAGCTGTGTGTGAGGTGACGTCACAGCAAGGCAAAAGGAAAAGATTACAAAAAGAAGAATGTGTGTGTAAACCGATGATCACCTTAGACACATGGGTGATGTGATGTCACAGCTTAGACGAAAAGTCATGCGTGGCCAGAGAAGGAGTAATAAAGGACTTTTGTTAAAACCTGTAATAGCGAGTTAAATTACTTTCCCCTTTCTTTGCGATGGAGTCGCCAACATGTTGGATTTCTACATATTATTGACTATGTTACAGTAAGCATTCAAACTTGTGTAAGCATTCAACCCTAAAATCTACATAAAACCAAATGTTTTTTTTTTTTTTATTTCCATTTTACTTCAATAAGTTCTCAGAAATCTAGAGGCTTCTTCCTGGGGGCTAACATTGTATTTTTTTTTATAAAATACATAGTGTTCATTTATTGCATGTTGAGACTGTGTGCAGACACACACACACACACAGGTAGTCGGCAGGCTAAGTAACTGGCTGATGAGTGCAAACCTGTCAAAACTGATGTCACTGGAGGTGAATAGATCAAGTAGTTGACTTCACAGCTGCCAGAGTTAAACACCTGCAAGAGAACAGGTCTATATAAACAAGCGAGACAAGAGAAAAGCGAGTCAAAAGATGACAGAAGCCACGAGTCGTCGTCTCTGCACTGTCACTGAAATCTGCCCACCTCCTACTCCCCCTCCTGTCTACCGACTGAAGCGTGCAACGCAAAGCGAGAAATATGAGTATTTTATATTTTTCTAACAAAGGATTTTATTGTTGCAACTTCTTTTTTCTTTGCTGACAAGAAACTGCTATTTGTTTAACACGGTTACATCACACATTTAAGACTCTCTTTACCTCGCAAAGCTCGATTTAGTAAAAAGCAATGAAGATTATTACTTTGTCTCATTTGATCGTATAATTGTGCTTTATTTATTTTTTTGTATTTTCTTGATTGCATTTTAGGATAAGAATTCATCTAGTCTGACATAGTATTCAGCTTCATGTTGTTACTTGAGCTAACATCATTAGGAAACGATACACTATTCCTCATAAGAGACAGTATATAACCATTCGAAGGAGATCTTGGATCAATTAGGGTTTAAGGACCCTAGTAAGAAAGGAAACAAGGGTAACAGTTTTCAGTCAACATCACCTTTGCACACACACACACACACACGGGATTCTGTAAACAAACTTTTTAAAAAAAACATACATAAAATTGCCTTGGTCTAGAAAGATTTCTTCTTCATTCATCTTGGACAGAAAAGATAAGTGTCCTAAATTCTCAATTTTAACATGTTTTTAATGTTGAGAAAATTCCGTTTCCCCCAAAACGTTTTGTATCCTACATTAAAAAATGTACATTTATTCCACTACCTCTTTTCTTAAAAATAAAACTTTCCTATATTAATATTATGTGATGAAAACAACTTGGATGTTTTTTTTTTATTTAAAAATTTAAATATTTACCAAAAATTAATACAACTATTAATAGCTAACATAGTTATACGTCGTTTGTTTATTAAAAAGTTTTATTTTTAAAAAAAATAAAAAAAGAGGTAAATAAAAAAGAAACGCATTAAAAAAAATCTTGCTGGCGAAAAAAACAAACAACTCGTTTTTTATGTTTGCTTACAGAATGCAATATGCGTGTGTGAAGGTGAAGGCCAATCAGAGTTGATCAAAAGCTGTTCCTTTTGTTCCCAACTCTTTTTGGGGTCCTTAAACCCCACCTGATCTGAGATTTTATTTGAGTCTTGAATATTATCTTGTTTTATATATATATATATATATTTTTTTTTTTTTAGTGGGTCAGTTATATATATATATTTGGTCAGGATTTACTTGTAGAGAGAAGTATCCTTATCTGAGCATATCTCGACAAACAGATGTACAGAGAGAGAAAGACAGATGGGGGGGGGGAAAGAAAGAAAGAAAGAAAAGGAGAAAGAAAGAAAGAAAAGAAGAAAGAAAAAAGAAAGAGAAAAGGAGAAAGAAAAGAAAGAAAGAAAAGGAGAAAGAACGTTCAAAGATTGTGTCAAATAAGCATCCAAATTTGGTTTCAAAAACTTTAATTTTCAACAAAACACAAAATCAAAGAGATTTTCTAAGATCAATGTTTATTTAAGAAAAATTGTTACTTAGCGTGTGTCCTTTGTAGGATTCGATCGCTTGACAAGAAATAAAAAATATGTTGACTCACAGTTGCTTTTCTGCATGACGATCACGCATGAGTAACACAGACTCTTGCCATTTCGGTGCAAATGAAACTATTCCAGTGCATAAAAGGAGGTGGAGAGAATGGGAGGCTGAGTTGGAAGAAGAGGTACTAGAGAGACGAACACATGCAGCAGATTGTATACGTTAATTGTTTACGTTAATTGTTTACGTTAATTAGAAAAACAGTGGATGGAAAAGATCACACAACTTTATTGAAACTAATTTTCAAACAAAAATTTAAATTCAACTTGATTTCAATTCTGGTTATTCATCATCATCGCCTCCATTCAGTCTGAAAAGACAATGGATACCTCCTGTAAGGGCGGCTGCGCATGCAATTGTGAGGCAAAAGTTGCACAATCTCCAGCCACACTTCTCCTGAATCGGCACTGCTTGAGTCCAGTGGCAAGAAGTGCAGGAAAACTGGAAACAATGTAGAGATAAGCGGAGAGCATATACAGCACCCATTTTAGTACTGACCAGGCTCAATGTTGCTTAACTTCAGTGATCTGATGGGAACCGATGTGTCAACGTGATTATGCCGTATTCATCTGGTTATTATTAACCAACAAAGAATTAGCAGTGTCAATCAAGAGAAGACTCTGTCAGACATGCATGAACCACGTGATGATGATGTATGAAACCTGGTGTGTGAGGGTTGAGGACATGCATTGCATGAAGAGGAATGATATGAAAATATGAGAATAATGCGATAAATGTGTCATGTGAGTCTTTAAAGATAGGCTTAATTCTGAGGATGATTCCAGTGGAAGGTTAAATTTAGAGAGTATATGTAGATGTGTGCAGAACAGGAGACTTTGTTGGTTTGGTCACATTAAAAGAATGGATGAGAGTTCTTGGGTTAGTAGATGCAGAACAGTTGAGAAAGGCCAAGCAAAAGATGTGATAAAGATGGATTTGATAGAAAGAGGGATAAATAAAGACCTGGCCAGAACAAGATTAGTTTGGAATTCAGTCTCTAAAAGCCAGTATGTAAAACGGATATGAAATTGATATAAATTGAGTATGATTTTTTTTTTTATAAATTTCAGGTATTCGCTTCAGCTGTCGCCAGATCCGAGCCAAATATATGGTCTCATTGCACCAGTTTGTATTGCAGTATTCTTCTTCTGTGATAAATTTGTTCTCATGGGAAGGTAAGTACAATGACAAATGCCATTACGTATGTTTGTTTCTTGTCATTATTAAGCAAGTTGAACTTTTGCATAGAGCTCACAAAGATTGTGTCTTAGGATTACCTGATCTACATGAACGAAGGATTCGATATCGTTTGAGAAATAAGTTGGTTGTTTTTGTTTTATGGCATATCAACCCTTTTCAGGTTATTTAATGCCGAATCCAGTGATTTAGAAGAAAAAAATTTTTAATAGAATATATTTGATTTTTTTTTTTGTCAGTGCAAGTTTTAATCCATAGTTGGGACCCTAACATGTACTACCACTCTGGGTCAGAGTGGACCTGGGAGCAACGGCAATTAAAGGGTGGGTCCAAGCTAGGGCCTCACCATCGGATATAGTTTAAGGTCATATTCAGGATCAGAGAAATAAGTGGAAACAAAAAAAGGAATAACGGCACAGACATAAAACTAAATCGTTCAAATTCTTCCATCTGACATTCTCAGGTAACATTAATTGAAATAAATGCATAGACTATGCTGCCAAGTCTGCTGCAAAGAATGAAGGAGTTCGCTACCATACTAAGAAACATTTCACACCTACCAGTATATTATATCTCTACAAAGCCATCATTTGCCCATGCATAGAGTATTGCTGCCACATGTGGGCTGGTGCACCAACCACTAACCTATCCACCACATCATTTTATCATTTTTATGTTGCATACGCACAATGATAAGTTGTGAAAATAGTTTTTTTAAAGTATGTTGTTTAGTCTGCGAATGTTAAACAATATTAAACCAAAATGAGAACACTACAATAGTCTGAACATTCGATTCCAATGTAGTTTTCTAACTTTGAATTTTAAATAATGAGTATCGAAAAAAGTTCAACAACTTCTGACATTTACAGGGGGTCTTCAGTTAGTTTCCAGACTTGTGTAGGCACTTTTACTGATAGTACACACATGAAACTCTAGTCACCTTCGAAGTAATCTCCTCCGGCTGCAATGCACTTGTACCGTTCCAACAACTTCTGGAAGGTCCCATGAAAGCCTTCTTGTGTGAGCATGTCAATGACCCTTGTCACAACCTCTTTCATCATAATGACAGCCTCTAAGATTCTTCTTGAGCTTAAGGAATTACCAAAAGTCACAGGGAGGATAAGGAACTGCCTTGATGCCCATCTGGATCAAATAGTCTCGGACAAGAATGGAGTTGTAGACTGCACCCTTGGGACAAACTTTGCGCAAATCTTCCACTCCTCACAAATAATTGTGTATACAGTTCCCACAATGACATCAAACTGTGCACTCTCCATCCATAGACACACAACGGTCCTTATCCATGAAATTCTTTATTTGGCCAATCAACTATGGTATTCTGACTTCTTACTCCTCCCACACCTCTCATCATCCCTCACAGACTCCTTGCCTTCCTAGTATATCTGATGCCACTCAAAAAACTGATGCTCGATTCATGTAAGATGGTCCAAAAGTAGTCTGAAGTATTCCATACATTTCGGTGGCATTTTTTCTAAGTTTAAAAAAGAATTTTATTGCATTTTGGTCTTCTAAAGTGTCTTCACGTCCAGATTGCATTATTGAAATTCACCAGTTGTGACAATCAGGCTTTAGTAGAGTGTATTCCAATTCCTTCTGTAGCTGTTCATTTGAACCTGAAATCATAAAAATTGGTCAGTCATCTCCTAAGATGTATAGCAATAACATATTGAATTTTCAAAAGTCTACAACAATTTTAAATGCCTGTGCAAAAAAAAGTCTGGAAACTTATTGAAGGCACCTCATATAAAAACATTGGTTTGAAGGTGCTTATTCTGAATCTACAGTTCGGCAACTGATAAATGTAATGCTGAAGCACACATACACCTTTGCACTAGGTATATATACTAGCAGAACCTGTTACCCAGCATTGCCCAGGTGGAATGTCCACAAGTTTTTTTTTAGAGTAAAAGTTTTGTTTCATACGAGGGGCATGCAATAAGTAATGCCCCTGACCCACTTCCCATAGCAGTAGAGCAACGAAACTTGGCACAGTTATTAGTCTTTCTCTGCATAGGAACCACTCAGAGTTATGCATTTCTCCCATCGTTTGATGCAGTTCTGGAGACCGTTTTTGTAGAACACCCCAGGTTGGTCCTCCAACCACGACGTGACTTCAGAAATCAAGGCTGCATCATCTGGGAAATGCTTTCCTTTCAAAAACAACTTCATAGCTGGGAAGAGGTGAAAGTCAGAGGATGCAAGGTCAGGAGAGTAGGGAGGATGGGGAAGGATTTCATAACCACACGCCTGTGCTTCTGATCTGGCGACATGCAAGTTGTGGACCGGTGCGTTGTCCCGTAGGAGGAGGGTACCTTTGCTGATCTTGCCCCGCCTCTTGATTTTGATAGCTTCCCTTAATTTCCTCAAAAGTGAAGCATAATAGGCTCCTGTAATTGTGGTACCCTTTGCCAGGAAATCTGTCATCATTACTCCATCCTGGTCCCAGAAGACTGTGAGCATGACCATGCCAGCGGAGGGCTGCACCCTTGCTTTCTTTGGAGGTGATGTCCAAGTGCTTCCACTGCATTGACTGGGCTTTGGTCTCTGGATCATAGTGATGGACACAGGTTTCATCCTGTGTAGCAGTCTTTTGAAAAACTTTGACTCATCTTCTTGGTACATCTCCAAATTCATTCTCGAGCACTCGACGCGTTCTCACTTCTGGAATGGTGTGAGCAACCTGGGAATCCATCTGGCAGACACCTTATGCATATACAAATGGTCATGAATGATAGTTTCCACAGACCCTATACTAATCTTAACATCTTGGGCTATTTGTCGAATAGTAATGCACCGATCTTCCAAAATGGCAGCCTCAACTTGACGGACAGATGCCTCATCAATGGCAGAAGGGGGGCGACCAGGTCTGGGAGCTGTTTCCACAGACTTTCGGCCATGTTTGAATTCACGATGCCAGTGTATTACAAGGTCATATGATGAGGCATTATCACCATAAGTTTCTTTCATTTCATCAAAAGTCTCCTGTGGTGTGCGTCCTTTCAAATACAAAAACCGGATCACTGCTCGACATTCAACAGGTTCCATTTCACACCTGACTCAGTTCTGTAAAACAGAAACCACAATTAGTTCAGAGCTGTAATTTGCCACATAACCCGTAGAGATATAAATCATTGCACATCCAAAATTTCAGTTAGATCAGACAACTGGAAGTGTGTCAGGGGCATTACTTATTGCACGCCCCTCGTAACTTTATTTATCAAAAAATATCTCAAAAAAAGAATTTGCTAAAATTAAAAAAAAAAAAATTATTCCTACAATAAAATGAAGTATGGAAACCATATTTAATGTTTTAGGATACATTTTTGCTGCAAATTTAAAATAAAACTTGGGTTTGGTTAGGATAAAAAGAAAAAACAATAGTTTGGTTTGTATTGTGTAGATTGTCACTTGTACTTAGCCAAACACAGGTATTTTCCATAGTGGTTAATTGATTTTTTTCAGGTGAAGTTTTTCATAATTTGTTCCCCCCCCCCCCCATTAAAATCTAAAAATTCGAAAATGTTTCAAATTTTTAGTTTCTCCTTTTTCCTTTGCTCTCTCCAACATGAAATTTTTTTTTATCACATTCATGTAACTTTGTAGCTAATAAGATTCTTTTAAATATTTGCTCTGAAAGCTCTCAATACTGTCCACAAGTTTTGCTTAGAGTAAAATGTTTTGTGGAACAACTTTATTTTACAACTTCATCTATTTTTTTTTTATTTTATGGATAAACGTTTTGTGACATAAAATATTTTAAAGTCGTAGCGATTGGTAATTAATCTGATGTTGATTAACTATAAAATTCCGAACTGCACCCAATTTAAAATAAATTGTTCCAAAATCGAATTGTCCCATCAACTAAAAAAAAAATACATTTCAAAATTAACATTCGTTTTATTGATTTAAGTTATAAAATCTTTATTTTTACTGAATGTTTACCATATGCCATTTTATATCTTAATTTTTTTCATATTTCTTACACAGGTTAAGCAGAGGCTTCATCTCCTTTGGGCTCTACATCTGCGTCATCGTTTTTCTTCTCTTTGGCATAGAGAATGTCTTCCGTCTCCCCATTTTCATCATGTTTATCTTTGGATTGCTTGCCGCCGTCAGCCTTCTTAGTTCCTTGTTGCGAATAAGGCAGGAAAAGTCTAAAAGCCTCTAAATCCCTGTCTCTTTGAATGCATTCCTACAAATAAACCTCTACAGCCTTCACTCGACTGGAAAGCAAAATGACAAAAGTAAACCTTGTGTGTGCATGTGTAACACATAAAGCTATCATGTCAAATTTTTTAAGTCAGACCCAAATAGCAATCTGTTTGACATATATTGATATTTGATTCGGAATTACCTTTTTTTGTTTATTTCTTCCACTGTGCTATTTTACATCGGTTTCTATTTTGGAAAAGAAAACTTTTAGAGTGAAGACTTTTTCTCTTACTCACCACGAGTGTCTTAAGATATTACGCACGTATTTGCAATAATCCACCCTCCCACTCCTAAGAAAAAACAACTATAGCAAAATATTTAGTGATTTAAAAAGAATTGGAATCAGTAATTGTATCAGAATCAGGAAATATATTGGAATCGTCCCATCACTAATATATACAGGGTGGTGTCTAGAAAAGCGGGAAATTTGTCAAACAACGATTTATTTTTACAAAGAATAATTTTTACAAAGTTTTTTCAAAGACAAATGTTATATTATACTCATAGATACTCAAAATGTCGTCTGTGCACTTCACTGCAGCGTCTCAACTTAGAAAACCAACAAAAGAACCAATCAAAAAATAGTAATCACACATTTTATTCATGATCTAAGCTGACCTTCAAATTTCCCGGCTTTTCTAGCGACCACCCTGTGTATACATATATATATATATATAGATAGATCACTCCTATATTATTATCAAAATGTATTACTGGTATTTACATCAATAACACAAGATAGCATTTTGAAATACGGCATATACAATACTGACGAATGATCCATAGATGAATATTGGAATGCCTAACTTGCATATTATTTGTTAATATTTAATAATATTTGTTAATGTTAGTCTATAATAAATTAATGTTTGCACATTTCCTATTTATTATTACAGAATCAATTCTCTATCGATTATTATATATTATATGGTACTCAATATATAGTAGTAATTTCAAAAGTAAAAAAAAAATCAAAATGACTTGTGATAAAATCGAAACCAAAACATTTAGCACTCTAGCCTTTGTCATTCCCATTTGAGCTATCATCAGAGGAATTAGAAATAGTTAAAAATGAACTTCAAGGTATAAATGTATATTTGCGAATGCATACGAATAATACATTTAGTCGACTTACGTCTGCCAAACTTATCAATTTTGACTCCTTAGCAGTTATTTTTATTGTCTTATAACAGTAATTAAAGCGATTTAATAAAAAATAAAAGGATAAATGACTTAAATTTTCTTAAAAGGATGTTCATTAAGTTTCAAGGGAGGTAATTTAAACGGAACAAGTATATCTTAGCTAGAAAGAAAGATATGCATAGAGGGAGAGGAGTTGGTTCTCGCACTCCCACTCTCTCTCCTCCACCCACTCTCTTTCACAATAACAAATTTTCTTTTGTATCGTTTTTAAAAAAGCCTCCCACTGTACACGTCATCATGAAAGAAAATTTATTTCTTTGATTTTCTATTCATTTCTTATTTAAAAAATAAAAAATAAATAAATTTGTATCAAAATTACCAAAATGTTAATATTTATCTATTTGTACAAATACATTTTAATGTTTATCAATTTATATAAATAAATGTAAAAGTTTTTATCTCATGTTTACAAAAAACTTATGACTGAAAAATCTATTTAAAATTTGGTTTCAAGTAGTGAACTTTGCGAAATGACAGCAAGCTGGCAATGTTAGCTCATGAGTTATAATTCCCTTTGTGTTTACAAACATACATCCCTAAAAAGATTTAAAAAAAACAAGATTTGAAAATATTAATCTAATTTCGTAATCAAATTATTTTGTGAAATAGGATTTATTTTAAAAGTTAATTTTAGTATTTGACATTAATGTTAGGATAAATATTAATGTGGATACAAAATCCGCATACACAGACATCATTGCAGTTATTTTTGAAGAACTTTGTATAACTGCACCTGATAACTTCCCTTTAATCTGTTTTGATGAGTAAAGGAAAAAGTCTTGATCCTAACAGTTTCCTTAGTTGGAATAAGTATTTTCAGACAAAAACTAAAATGAAATAAAATATACTTGTGTCAATGTCACAGTGAAAATAAAAAGCAAAAACAAATGATAGGCTAGTCTGAATCAAGTATCGATATGACAGATTACTATTTGAGTCTGACTAAAAGATAACTTTATATGCTAGATATGTTTCTGTTTAAATAAATAGACTTGATTACCTTTTTTTTCCTGTCCCCTTGCAGCTCCCCATTTTTCCATAATAGTCAAAGAATATCTTGGATACTTCAAAAAATGTATTTGAAATTGAAATAATTACGTCCACTTGAATGATTTGATCAAAATTAATTCCGCTGTGATTTTTTTTTTTTTTTGAAAAGAAAATCATTTTGAATTTTTTTTTTTTTTAAAGGAAAATCATTTTGAATTTTTTTTTTTTTTGAAAAGAAAATCATTTTGAATTTTTTTTTTTTTTGAAAAGAAAATCATTTTGAATTTTTTTTTTTTTTTGAAAAGAAAATCATTTTGAATTTTTTTTTTTGAAAAGAAAATCATTTTGAATTTTTTTTTTTAAAGGAAAATCATTTTGATTTTTTTTTTTGAAAAGAAAATCATTTTGATTTTTTTTTTTGAAAAGAAAATCATTTTGAATTTTTTTTTTTGAAAAGAAAATCATTTTGAATTTTTTTTTTTTGAAAAGAAAATCATTTTGATTTTTTTTTTTGAAAAGAAAATCATTTTGAATTTTTTTTTTTTTGAAAAGAAAATCATTTTGAATTTTTTTTTTTGAAAAGAAAATCATTTTGAATTTTTTTTTTGAAAAGAAAATCATTTTGAATTTTTTTTTTTTTTTGAAAAGAAAATCATTTTGAATTTTTTTTTTTGAAAAGAAAATCATTTTGAATTTTTTTTTTTTAAAGGAAAATCATTTTGATTTTTTTTTTTGAAAAGAAAATCATTTTGAATTTTTTTTTTTGAAAAGAAAATCATTTTGAATTTTTTTTTTTTTTTGAAAAGAAAATCATTTTGAATTTTTTGTTTTTGAAAAGAAAATCATTTTGAATTTTTTGTTTTTGAAAAGAAAATCATTTTGAATTTTTTTTTTGAAAAGAAAATCATTTTGAATTTTTTTTTTTTTTTTGAAAAGAAAATCATTTTGAATTTTTTTTTTTTTTGAAAAGAAAATCATTCTGAATTTTTTGTTTTTGAAAAGAAAATCATTTTGAATTTTTTTTTTTTTTTGAAAAGAAAATCATTTTGAATTTTTTTTTAAACGAAAATCATGTTTTTGAATTTTTTACATCACGATTGATTTTTCATATTATTTGAATTCTTCGAACTATTGTTCTCATCTTGCGTGTTACTTTCACAACGTTTTGGTCGATGTAACCTCCAACCTTCTTCAGGTGTATCTTGTCAAACTTGGGAATCTGCACAGAATTGTGAATGGTACTCTTACTACCATGCTCTTGTTCAATCATCCATAATCGGGTGGAATTGCTAAGTAATTCACAATTGTATTTTTATTTGTATTTTGAGTGTCATTTCTGAAGGTTGAAGGTTCAATCTTCAGAGCAGGCGATGCTCAAAATACAATTGTGAACTACTTAGGACTTCTGTCCACTCATGGCTGATAGAAAAAAGCATTCTATCTCAGTGGATTAAATAAAGGGTTTCATTCTAAACTCTCTGCAAATTCCCAAGTTTGACAGTAAGATTTCCTTGTTCGACAAGATACACCTGGAGAAGTCCAGAGATTAGATGGGATGAAACGTTTGTGAAAATAACACTGAAAATGAGAAAAGTAGTTTGAAGAATCCAAATACAAAAAAGAAATCATGCTTTTTTTTTTTTTCAAAACCTAACAACCATTGTGTTCTTTACTCATGCTTTCTCGCCTGACTTTTACTCTCCGTTGTTGACAAGCAACTCAAATTCAAAGAAGTTTTCGTGACTCGATTAAAAAATAAAAAATCTCTGTGAAGATTACACCTAAATCAACTCCTCCCCAACCCCAAAAGTTGAAATTCCACCTTTTTAGGTGATTACATGTGAACACCCTGAAAAATGTAGTGGAAAGAAAAAAAGATTTATTATTCTAGAATTTAGAGTGAGGACTCAGTTTTGTATATAAATTTAACATAAACTGATTACCCATTTCCGGGACATTCTAGATTTTAGGGCAGTTAACCAAACTTTTTTTTTACCACTAACCTTAAGTCAAGGACGTAAAACCACATGTAATAACTAGGGTTATGACAACAGCATATTCTTTTCCTTGTTTTGATTCCGAGGTATATATATATATATATCCATTGATATCTTATATGTTTTTATGTAGAGTGATGTGATTCTCGGTTGATTAATTGTGTCTAACTGTGTCGGATACATACTCGAGAGTCAAAACAATGAAAAGAATATACTGTTGTCATAGCCCTAGTAATAACATAAAAAAAACACATATCCCCCCCCCTCAAAAAAAATATATATGCAAGATTTCTAACATAGAAAAAAAAAAAAAATTGGTTAACTTGCTTACAATGCTAGAATGACCTGGAAATAATAGATTATCTATCGAATTTATATTTGAGATCGATTCTCATTATAAATTCTAAAATAATTGTTTTTACTTTTTGGTGACATTGTAGAATCTCTTTGGGGGAGGGGGTTATTAAACAGAGGTTGTTGATCTTAAATACCAGCACGTTTCACTAAAGTATTTTAGCATCATCGAAAATTTATATAACAAACTTTTTCCTTTTATAAGAAAGAATTGTTTATAAATTTCAAAAAATGCTAAGAGACTTAAACAAAACATAAAATGTAAGTTAATACTTTTTTCAATATCATCTAGATATTTTTGTCTTTTTTCTTTTCTTTTTTTTTTACTTTTTCTGCTTTCTTTCCTTTCTGTTCTCTCTTTTTTTCTTTTTCCTCTATAATATTTTTTATCATTATAGTCTAACATATTAGACTTGGTGGCTGTAGCAGATTAGCACCATATCCAATGGATTAGCACCATATCCAATGTGTAATGGATGAATCGACTCATGTGCTTGTGGATTGTATCATTTTCAAAATCAGTGATTCATTCATATAATTTTAGTGTTTTTAATAAAAGTGATTTTTTTTTTTTTTTTTTCAAAATCAAAAATAATTCTGGATTATATACATGTGTGTGTTCATTAGTGTTGGGACAGTTAATCGGAATCAGGAAAATGGGAACTTCTGTTGTTATCAGAACAAGAATTTTTTTGGCGTTTTTTTTTTCCAATGCCAAAAACGATTCTTTTAAATTTTTTTTTTTTTTACCTTTGTTTAAACTTTAAATTCCATTACTCATACTACTAATAAAAAAATATTTATTTTGAACTATCACTAAAACTAAAATCTATAGATTTCTACTACCCACAAGTGTATTTTTATATTTCTGCAAATGTGTTAAGATATATAACAGGTATTTATTATAATCCACCCCCACCCGTGAGGAAAAGCAGTAATTATAGCAAAATATTTCATGATTTAAAAGGAATCAGTAATTATATCGGAATCGTCTGATCACTAATATATATATATAAATGCTCTATCTATAATATCAAGCATTCTTTTATCACAATAAAATCTAATATAAATGATATTTATATTGTCCATTTAATTATCCATAGGCTGTTTCAGCTGTATCACTGCTCTTTTAGTGTTGATAGATTAGCACCCGCCCCAAGCTGGTATCAAACGTTTGACAATTCTAACAACTTGATGATGGTACAAGTGCTGTTAGCAAGTAATGTCAGCCATGTTTATGTACAAAGAGTTTTGCATATTGATTTTTTTCTGTAGAGTATCTGTACGAAAAATGTCTGATGAAATAATAACGGTTTGTTTCTGCAGAGTGAAACAGATCTGTAAAAAATGTACCAAATTTTAACATGCTGGAGCTGTTTTGCATGAAAAATAAATATTTGGATCTTGGAATATAACTATACTGTTATTCTTTTATATATATATATATATATATATATATATATATATATATATATATATATATATATATAAGAATAAGTCTAGTTATATATATATATATAAGAATAACAGTATAGTTATATATATATTTAAATAAGGGAGTAGTCACCAACAATGTGTATTTTTTAACATTATTTTATTATTCCATGTCTTGGTTTTTCATTGAGAATTATGTTTAGATCATTGTAATAATGTTTTTAAATCCTTGAAATCGTTTTAATGCGTTTCAGACGTTCTGTGAAGTATTAATTAAAAAATTATAATCAATGATTTAATAATTATTTGTGAACAAAAAAAAAATTTTTTTTTACATATGTTTCTAGTGGAGTAAAAAATACGCACAGATAATCTGAGACGTTTACTTTGAAAAAAAAAAAAGCAATTCACCAGAAAGTCCTAAAAAGGCACAACTGAAATTAATCGAAGCAAAATCACATAAAAATGGCACATGGACGAACATAGAGTTCACCTCCACTCTGTTAGATATAAAGAATTAAACACAGGAAAAAATATCAAGTTGGGCGTAATTAGCCTGGATTACCCACGTTTACCTTCAAATCCTCTAGAACCGTGTAAAAAATATTTTGTTTCTAAATAGAATGGTATCATTTTGTATTTAATATCTTATATATATATATATATATATATATATATATATTTATGTGTATTTAATATCTTATATATATATACAATGATTTTAAAGATGTGATTTACAAGTGTATAGAATTTACAAGAATTTTTTATAATAATTTACAATTTTACATTACAACATATATATATGTAACCATGTGTACACACACACACACACAAGTATATATATATGTTGTAATGTAAAGTTATAAATTATTATAAAAAATCATTGTACATTTTAACCACGTTCTTAACACATAAAAAAAAAAGAAAAAACAGATGGACCAAAACGCCTACGGAACTTTCTTGCACAGATTCAACGGCAATTCGAAAAATTGAAAAATTACAAAAAAAACTCATTAAGCAAGAATACTCTGTGATATTCAATAATACTTGTTTGAATATATATATATATATATATATATATATATATATATATATATATATATATATATATATATATTCTTTAAACATACCATGTTAATAGTAATAGACACACAAGTATTTACTCATTTTTGGAAAGTTTTTCTTTTATTGTTCACAACATTGTGTACAATCTTTTCAACCCCTGGTGTTGGAAGATAAGAATATAACTGTTCATCAAATTATAATTTGCACAAAATTGGGCTTCATCAGCGCATAGAAAAAAAAACAATATTTTTAAAGTTTTTTAGCTCACAAATAGGACCTTTCCAGTTAATACAGTCGGCATTCAATTTTTTTTTTTATCAACAACGTATATATATAAAGTTTCAAGTGAGTTTTATCTGCATTTTTAGATTCAATGCATTTTCCTGGAATGCAGTAGTTGCTTGAATTCAGTACATTCAGTATCAAATATTGGTTTTTGTTTTTTTCTAATGCGCTGATGAAAGCCAAGTTATGCAAGTTATAATTTAATGAACATTTCTATTCTTATATGCCAAACTGGGGGGGGGGGCTGAAACAATTGTACACACTGTGTTGTGAATAATAAAAGGAAAAATACTTGTGCATCTATCTCTGTTAATATGGTATCTTTGAAGAAAATTTATAGCTCTAGTATTGCACTATTGAGCTATCTAAATGAGAACGGTATTTGTTCATATGTAATCACTGTTCTAAGTAGTTAAATTACATATAAACGTATTAGCTATATATATATATATATATATATATATATATATATATATATATATATATATATATATATAAGAGGTATATTTGGTAAAAGCATGGAAAAACGTGCTCAATACGTTAGTAGAGCAAAATATGTTTTATTTCAGCTTTGAAGATTTTTACTTAAATCATTACAAGTTGTTTCAATTGAGAGGACAATAAAATTATCCTATCGATCTCGTCAGACGATCTAAGGATAATTTTATTGTTCTGTCGATTGAAACAACTTGTAATGATTTAAGTAAAAATCCCCGAGGTTGAAATAAAAACAAATATATATATATATATATATATATATATATATATAACAGCTTAGAAAAATACAAAAAATTGACATATTTATTAAGTTTACAAGTTCCAAATATTCACCATCAACAAGGTTATAGGGGGCATACGTTTCCAAGATAAATTTCTAATTGCATAGATGAAGAAAAAAAATAATCAATATTTTGCTAATAGTTTAGTTAAACATTGAATTGGATCACAAATAATACAAATAACAATATTAAAATAATTTTGATTTTTACAAGTTGTTACTGTTTTATCCTTTTTCTGTTTTGTTAACCCTGGCCAGTCGTGCTGTATTTACTCCTGCCGTGATTAATTTTTGATTTTTTTCTTTCTTTCTCATTTTTATATAAAAAAATTGTTTAGAAGTGATGAATTTTACGTCGACATTTTTTAATGAAATAAAAAATGTTCAAAAAGTTTTTTTATTTTAGATTTTTAATTTGATTTCATAATTCTTTATAAAAGTCGTCAAATAATTTTCACAAATATGAAAAAAAAAAAAAACCTCCGGAAATATTTTTTGTTTGTTTTTGTTATATATATATAATGCAATAAGTTTCCAGACTTTTTTGTACATGCATTTAAAATTGTTGTAAACTCTTGAAAATTCAGTATCCTATTACTATACATCTTATGGAGATGACTGACAAATTTTTATGATTTCAAGTTCAAATGAACAGCTACAGCAGGAATTGGAATACATCCTACTAAAGCCTGATTTTCACAGCTGGTGAATTTCAAAAATGCAATCTGGATGTGAAGGATACTTTAGAAGAACGATATGCAATAAAATTCTGCTTTTGGAAAAAAATGTCACAAAAACGTATGGAATGCTTCAGATTGCTTTTGGACCATCTTGGATAAATCGAGTATCAGTTTTTGAGTGGCATAAGAGATTCAAGGAGGCCAGAGAGTTTGTGAGGATGATGAGAGGTGTGAGAGGAGTAAGGAAGTCCAAACAAAATTTGATTGGCCAAATAAAGAATTTCATGGATAAGGACCGTCGTGTGTCTATAGTGACAATAAGTGTATGGTTTGATGTCAGTATAGGATCTGTACACACAATTATTTGCAAGAAACTGAAGATGTGGAAAATTTGCACAAAGTTTGTCCAAAGAATGCTCAGAGAAGATCAGAAAGAAAGATGTTGTCATTTGACCAAGATGGGCATCAAGACAGTTCCTCACCCTCCCTATTGTCTAAACCTTGCTCCCTGTGACTTTTGATTATTATCTAAGCTTCAGGAAAACCTTAGAGATTGTCGTTATGAGACAATTGAGGAGTGGAAAGAGGCTGTAACAAAGGTTATTGACACGCTCACACAAAAGGACTTACATGGGGCCTTCTAGTGTTAACTGGTTGTTTCCTCAAGTCATTCCCGACACGATTTATTGCTGTAATCATCTATTCCTAAATGCACATAAAATATCTCTTGTGAATTTGTGCCTCTAAGATTTTATTTGGTTTCTTTTCTTTACGTGTAACATGTCTCTTGTCTTTCTCCCAAAAATGGAGATTTTACAACTGGTGACCCCCAAAAAATTACCTTCATGGACTTTTCATACAGACAGAAGTTAGCGATTATTTCAGCATGTGTACACATTTCAAGCATGTTTTTAAGATTAAAGGCGTAATATTAAATAGATTTTAACTCAAAATGGTTCTCCATTTACTAATATTTAAAAGAAAAAAATATATTTATATATGTACACAATTTTTATAGTATTATGTTTAGGCTACTAAACTGCAGTTTTACCAATGCCGGTTAAGATCGTCCAAAGAAGATCTTATTGCTGTTCCATCCTATCTATATATGTTTTCACCAAATACGTATAAAATATTGGAACGATGGCAGCGAATTTCAGCCTTAGATCTTAAACTGTAACTTAAACATATTTTAACCATTAGTTGAACAGAACCAATAATTTACATAAATCAATTACGAAGTTATCTCCCTTAGATTCGCTTAGAATTTATTTTGATTATCTGCCTGGTATTCCTAGTGAAATTATTTACTAAATTAGAAATTATTTTCGTAAATTGTCATAGCTATCAAATTTTCATTAACAAAAAAACAAAACCTATGCACTTATTGTACCGTGCTAAAATAATGTTATTTAGAAAGCCATTCTTAACATGAGAAGGGGAGAGTGTTCTGCAACTATTCTGTACTTTTACCTCACAATTTAATTTGATAAAAAAGATATTGCAAAACTTGAATTTAACTTGTAAATACTATTTTATCAATACGTGCATAAGTACAAAAAATGACTTGCTGTCCAATTTTAAGAGGAGATTTCAATTTGCTATGGAAATTTAATGTAAATTATTGTTCGAAATTTCAAAAGTCATTTATAAATGGGCATTTCTTTTTTTTAATAGATTCATTAAGTTGAAGAGGATTTTACATATACTAATATACTAATACTAAATATAATTAGATCCTCTTACACGATAGGACCATTCAGGTTGTCATTGATGGATGTACATCCAAGCAGCATAACATTAATGTGTGAGTGCTTCAGAGGTCAATCCTTGGACCACTATTATTCCCGATATTCATTAACGACCTCCCTGATAATGTTGTGTCCAAAATGCTGAGAATACAACGCTCTGTAACATGCACGGGGAAGAATGGATGTACACAAATCTAAGACAATGGCCGAATCATTAGAAAATGACCTCCAGACCATAGTGGATAGTAATATTTAATGTTAGTAAAACTAAGCTACTCTCCTTTAAAAATTACAAAACGCCTCTCCAACCACCAATATCCATGATAACATTTTACCTGAGAATTATTCCTTTAAACTCCTCGGCCTTACATTCATGGTCAATATGAACCGAAACAAATACATTGAGGACATTGCAAAGGCTGCTGCAAAGAAAGTGGGTTCTATCGAGCTAGAAGACTATTCACACCTGAGGGTATACTGTACCTCTAGAAGGTCTCCATTCGCCCATGCATGGAGTATTGTTGCCACATTTGGGCTGGTGCATCTACCGCTAGCCTCTCCCTCTTGGATAGGGTCCAAAGAAGAGTCTTCAATCCCACTTTGTCAACTAAGCTCCAGCCCCTGTCCCATCGCTGCAGTGTTGCATCTCTGTACCTGTTTTACAGATTTTAGTGGAATGTGCCTTGATGAACTCCTTGCACTTGTGCCCCTTTGACGTACATATCCCCGACAAACCCGCTTAGCAACAAAATCACACCTCTTCACTGTTGAGGTCCCTAAATGCCAGAAAGCTTTCTACTCTAATAGCTTCTTTCAAACAATTAGACTTTGGAATTCCCTTCCTACTGCCTGCTTCCCTGACTGTACTGATATGCAGAAGTTTAAATTTAATGTAAACCAACATCTTGTTAATCTTTCCTAGGCATGGTCTCAAATCGTAGCCCCTTAAGTGGCGATATGCCTTGTTTGGGGTGAACAGGAGTAAAAAAAAGAAAAAAAAAATTTGCTTTATTATGAATTATGCAACAACTTATAAAAAAAATAAAAACTTGGGTAATGTTGACATTTATTGCCTCCATGTCAAAGCATAGATGTCAGTCACCAAAATGTCACGTGACTTGTGTTCATGTAAAATACAACCTCGGAAAATGAAATACGTTTTAACAGTTTTGCATTTTACTTCAATCTTGAATTATTCTTTCTTTTTTGTTGTTTTCTTTAAAAATTGAGACGTGATAACTTTTTCAAAAACTTTTTCGTTGTTATTGTTATATTACAAAACTGAGCATATGGAAGCAAGAAAGTGACAAACGAAAAGGTTGAGTTTAAACGTTTTATTTAAAGTTTAAACGATCGTGAAACGAACTGTTGGGTATGTCAGGATAATTTGGCGATGGCAGGGCAGCAGTAGGAATGCTGGTCAGGTGTTGATATGAGCTTGATGACGATCTAAGTTATTCTCAGGCTGAGGTGGGGGCCAGCGATGACAGGAACATGGCTTGCATGTTCTGGCGTCGGCAATATGGATGCAGTGATCCTTAATAGCTGGTGTCATTGGCGAGGGGTTGATGGCTGTTGACTGATGAGCTGTGATGATCTGGTGGCGTGGAAGAGGGCTGATCTTCAAGGCTTTCTGTCCAGTATCACGAGTGAGATGGTGGCGGCAGCTGTGGCACAGTAATTTCAGTAGCTAGTGTCGCTGGCGAGGGGTTAACTGCAACTAGCTGCTGATGGAGCAAGATTCACAGCTTGCCACGTAGGGGCCAATCTGCTGGTTTGTTGAAAAGGCAGTCGCTTTTATATTTTTTATGCAGGTGTAGTAGTAGACAAAAAGCGGCTTTAATCGTTTTCGCTTTTTGTTTTTTGTTTTAATGTGTTGTAGGGAGTCGTCTGTTTGGTGTTTGTATACATGTGTTATATCATAATATATATATATATATATATATATATATATATATATATATATATATATAATGTTATATCACTTTAAAGCTAAGAAAATTGTGAATGTGTTCTAGTAGGTGTTGTACTGTTGCAGTGTTTTGTGAAATAATTATTTGTGTTTATATGCTGCCGGAGTTGTGTCTGCTGTTATGTTTGTGAAATAATTGTATTTTGATTTTTCTTTTGATGTACGACTTCCTCTGGTGGTTTTCTTTGTTGAAGTGAGGTGCAAATTATTCTGTTGATGTCTGTATATAAAAGAATGGGATTTGAAGTTGTTGTGTGTGTTTAGTGTGTTCATTTATGTTGTATCGACGAACGGCTTTGTCTTAGCATCGCCATTATTGTCACTGTCGCTGCTCCTTCTAGTTTCTGGTTTATTAATGTAAATATGGAGGGATATGCGATATAACATTATCAAGAACTTTTTTCCGACTTTTAACAACAGAGAAAAAAATTGTCATTTTTTTCTTTTCGTAGAAAAGGACAATAGAAAACTGCACTAGCGTATTGTTTCAATGTTGACTTATTTATTTATTTTTTTTTTTTTTGTGGACCTGTACAATGCACATACTCCTGATATATATATATATATATATATATATATATATATATATATATATCATAATTTAGGAATTTAAATTTTATGATTTGAAACGGTTAAATTTCAAATCTAGAATTTTTATTTTATGCAAAACAAAGAATACATTTTAATAAGTATATCTCCTTAACCCATGAGTTTTCGATGCTTATTCATCTCCTCAGAGAAAAAATATTAGCATATATAGCAATATATTTATTAAAATGTACACTTTGTTTTTCATAAAATAAAAATTCTAGATTTGAAATTTAACCGTTTCAAATCATAAAACTTAAATTCCTAAATTATGATTTATTTGCTCTATCTGGTATATTGAGCAATTTTCATTTAGTTGGGATTGTCTTATATAAAATATTCATTATTTTGAAGTGTATATATATATATATATATATATATATATATATATATATATATATATATATTTGTTCTTTTCATCTTTTTTCAATTTTTTTCAGCAGATTATTATTGATTGGGCAATAATCTACCAGATTATCTCACTAAAAATGCAAAAGAAATCCAATATTTAAAGTTTTTAGGAGGTGATCAGTTTTCAATACAATGCTCTAGTAAACTGATCCCCCATAATAGAAGCTGTAGCAGATGAAAATTGCAACAAACATAAGCAAGAGAAAATTCACACAGCTGGAGATTTTTAAATGCACTTCCTTCCTGGCATGTCCAATCAGAAGCCAGCTCTTAGTCACGTGACCGAGTTTATAAAATGTTAAACCGGCAACAAACTTCCTCTTTCTTCTCAGATCTTGGACAGACAACAACTCCACATGGAACAGACCTTCTCTCTTGGGGCTCAACAAGTCAACACCCAGCCTATGGGCTCGAGGTTCAACTATGACAAACATACAAACAGGCCAACATGGTTATCTCCCCATGCGGTGCACATACAAACTCATCTTACAGTACTATCTGTAATCTTTTGTGACGCACGTTTCTACTACAAACTCCTAAAAGACAAATAATGCATCATTACTTCAACACACGCAAACTTTCTTTCTCATTTCACAGGTCTGTCTAATCTTTAATCTACATCTCTCCACACAGGAACACTTTCAATGACTAACTCTTTCTCTATACAAACCTACTAACGAAGATAATCAATAAAGCTGTTTTTAAATGTTAGAATAAGATTTCTCGTCATTCCATAACTACATTTTTGCAACTCCCGACATATTGGCAAACATGCAATGTTCTTTGACGTCTTATACTAAAAATTAGTCAACGTTTGAAGGCCAAATTGCTGCTTCTTTTTTTTTTTTTTTTTTTTTTTTTTTTAAACAAATTTATTGAATTTGGCCTTTTTTTTTTTATTGTAGTTTGTTCAAACTTCGACTGGTTCCATTATGGGGATCAATTTACTAGAACGTTGTATTAGAAACTGAGTACTCCCGAAAACTCTTTAAATATTGAACTTTTTACATTTGTGACTGGATAATCTAGTAGATTAATGTCCAATCAATAATAATCCGTTTAAAAAAATTGAAAAAGGACAAAAAGAAAAAATATATGAGGAGTGTGTACATTGTATAGGTTCACCTTTTTTTAATGGTTTTATTTTTTAATGGTTTTATTTTTTTAATGATTTTATTCTTATCAAAAATTCGTAACTGGTACATTTTCTTTTGCTTTTGGACACCTCCTCCAGTGCCTTTTATTTACCAAAAAGAAATAAATGCAAGTGGCAAATTCAAAAAGCCTGGAGATTATGGTTAGTCTGAGTAAGACAGGATCAGCTACAAGTATAGTAGGCACTGGAGGAATGGGTACTGGAACTTGGCTGCTTCATGTCAGTAGGAGGTAACCAGACGACAGCGGGTACTGGAACTCGGCTGCAGAAGACGTTGGAAACTGGTTTTCTGAAATGCACTGCAAGATATCTTAGTGAAATGGACTTTTTTTTTATGCAGTAACTTTTAGTTCCAACTTTCTTTTTTTTTTATTATTTCGTCCTTTCTATTTTATGAAAAAAGAGGCACAATTTTTTCTTTATCGTTAAAAGTAGGTAAAAAGTTCTCGATAGCAATGAAACCATTAAAAAAATCTTTTAAAAATTTGTCATTTCTCAGTTTTTTAAATAAAAAAAAAAGGAATAAATCAAATTTGAAGCAAGACACAAAAACTATTAAAGGGGGAAGAGGTGGCTGGTCACTTTTAATTCATCCAAAACCAAGCTTCTATCTTAACATCATCAGCACTCTGATCCCCATCTGGCATCAATTGAAATGGATGGCTCTCGTCTTGGGGAGGCTCCATGTTTTGACAAGCTTCTGGGGTTGACCTTTACTCCTGATCTGAAATGGAACACGTACATCAAATCTTTCCCACCTGACTACAACTTGGACGTCTTCAAGTCCAACATAAACAAACTCCTGACAAACCGCCCCCTTAAGTAAACACTCTATCTAAACCCCCAATACTAATGATTACTACAATACTATTTCATTGATTACTGTACACGCAATAACCCTTATCCTTGAGTGGCCTTTGGGCCTTGATAAGTGATGAACCCCATGTAAAAAAAAAAAAGAAAAAAAGTGCTTTGTTTTGTCATCAGTTATTTCCTGGGATCGCATTTTACATAAACACAAGTCACCTGATATTTTCGTGACCATAACGTCTATGTTTCAACAAAGGGTCAATAAGTGTCAATATTATCAAAATATTTTCTAATATTAAATTATTATTTTATAATAGGTTCCAAAACATGAACTGTAGCATTCACTACATATGGCCGGAACCAATCTTTGGCAGAGACATTCTCATAGCAATGACCATGTTCAACACGCACATGTATAAAGAATGCACAAAGACGCAATGTCATAATTTACCCATCCGCACACATGCGATAAAAGAACTATGTTACGTTCCATGTGCAGTAATACAACAGACTGGAATGTTCTAGAACTCGCCTATATAAGATTTTGCCTGTGAAAATCAAACCAATACAGGATGCAGTTTTATGAGTGAACATCACTGCTGCCCGTCCTCAGCACATAGGATGGACTCTGTGCTTGTGGGATGTTAAAATCACCCAACATGACTTTGCGCACGTCATGCATGTTAAATTCTCACTATGGAAAGTTACCATATCGAACAAGAATTATTTCTTCTTTTCAACAAAGATAGATAGCTTCATGACTTTCTCCCCTCAGGAAATAATCATGTGTGTCCCTTTGTTCATGAAAATCCGTAATTCTAAACTTTGTCTTTTCCACGAGATATTTATTCGCAAAGATTATGTCTAATGAACACGCATTGCAAAACCTTAACGTTGGAATGATTTGAATTACTGTAATTCTTAAACATGTAAATAAATGTTATTTCATTCCAATACAGCGATTCCGAGTTCTTTGTCGGATGGCGTTATTTTTCTGAAGTTATTCATGCCTTTTTATTTTATATAGGTGGGGATGGGAGTCGGTGGAAGTCTTCTGTAAATCAGAGATATCATTAAATTTACCTTTAACGGTCCCGGTGATATGCGACTACTTTCGACTTCTAGAGATTCTTGCATCTGCAATCTTGGTCTTAAAAATCGATAGATCCCGATTATCGCAAACACCAATTCACACTCCATATCCTATAAAAACCTTTAAAATAGCAGACGATTAATTTACATCACAGTCGTCTGCCATTTTGGGTGAAAAACTATAAAATTACCAAACTTATTTTTCCTCCGAGAGCCAAGGTCATTTTTAAAAAATAAAAAAAAAATTTTTTTTATTTTATTTTATTTTTTTCCCAGCATTTGAACATGCAGAACAAACGATCTTTTTATGTATCAAATAATCAAGGGGGGTAACTCCAGAATCTTCCAAGTTATCTCCCTTGGATTTTTTTGTTGTCTATTTTGTACTTGCTATACTAGTTTGAAACCAATTTTAAGTGAAGCTATTATTATTATTATTATTATTATTATTATTATTTATTTATTTATTTTTACTTCATTTCACTCTAAACAAGCCCCCCACATTAACACGAGATGTTTGGTAGAGTCGAGAGAGCAACGAATGATTTTCAAAGGCTGAATGTGCTTTCCACGGACTTCTACAGTAAAAGAGGTGGGTAAAATAATAAATAAGTGTCTTCCTAAGGTGACATTTATTTTAAATTTCAGAAGAGAAAATAAATTTTGTTTCAAACAAAATGGCAGTATCAATCCAGAGAAGCTTTGAATTAAAAAAGTTTGCAGATGAAGAATAGCGTTTCCAGGTAGGTAGCCAATCCGGAGAAGTCTTGAGACGAAAAGCATAGTCCCTTCTCGTGTGATGGTGAAAAGTTGTGTGCAGAACTTCTTTCGGTATATTTTATGTATGGAGTGATTCCGGTTTCTGATTGGTTGATAGCAGTGTGCTTCCATCTGATTGGTCGGTTCTTATCGCCCATGTTTATAAATAGAATCTTCCATTTTTTTTTTTTTTATAACTAAAAATATTGCAATACATTCAATGTTGTCTGCTATTTAAAATCAATGAATAAAACCGAAGAAATTTCGCTTTTTAGAATATAGATCTTATGCTTTAACATTTTTTTTTTAACTTTCGATTTCGTTTAGAAACATTCCTGCCAATCAATATACGTACAGTCAGTAGCGATTCCCAACGTTCCGCAACTCATCAGATTCAGAAGTTTTACATTTTAGAAAACATTCAACATCGCGACCATCTAGGGCAAGCAAGACCATTCAATATTTCACAGCGATTTACAAATTAACTTCATAGTCGATCTAAATCTATTTAGTGAGGATAGCGTGTGTTATTTATTTATTTATTTATTTTGTGTGTAACGGCGTTACAACGCTTACATCCAAGTGGCTGTTGCTTAACTGTTATGGACTTCCATTTCTTCTAATAAATAATTTTACACTCAATTTTTTTTTTTTTTTTTTTTTTTAATTATTTTACCAAGAATTCTTCATAAATTTTAGTTTCGGTTTCGATTATAGCTGAAGGAACTCAATTATATATATATATATATATATATATATATATATATATATATATATATATATATATAAGTAGGTTGTAGTTTGCTTGAAGCATTGTTGAAGAAAATTATAAGGTAAAATTAAAAGCCAAGAACAATGCGAGATTTTTTTTTTATATAGAGTAAAATTAAATGCAAACAAAAGAAATAAAGTTCTTTTTTTTTGTTGTTTGTTTTTTCTTTTTCACACAAATTTTAACTCTAAACAACAGTAATTTTTTTTTTCTGTTGTATTCAATGGTGATATAAATCTCAATATATTTCAGACTTATTAGTCCATTTTCAAGAGAAGACAGCGGAAGAGTGTTCAAAATTGGAAAAGTAGCCGCAGAGTTTGCCACGTGATACCGCGAAATATAGAACAAAAAATGACGTTAGGAGAACGTTAAAATAAATCAGTTGATGTTTGAAATACTTGTTGCGTTTGTGAATCAAGGGAGATGACTATTCAAGCAAGGTTTGTTTTTTGTTTTTTTTTTAAATTATTGTTTTTCTTATGTTTTAAACTTATATTATAAAAGCGGAGCTCAATTCCAGTCTATTGTTTAGTGTGGGAGTATTTTTTGAAATAATTAAAGATTCGAGGATACGAAGTTGACCTACGTTTCTTGAAGAAGCAAGAATGTTGATGTGAAAATCTGGTTCTGAATTAATGCAAGTGCGAATATGTTTATAGAACGACGAAGCAGTAGTGTTTAAGTGCTCTTTAATGCGGTGATGAAGCAATCTGGTAGTGCTTCCGATGTAAGATGCACTGCATTTAGCGCATTGTAGGTCGTAAACAACGTGGTTCTTAAAGCATAAACCTGTGTGTGATATTGGGCAATTAGAGAGTGAACAAGGGGAAGGTGTATGCGATGGATGTTTTCGGTTGAGCTGTTGTCTTAAAGTAGATCCAGTGTGGATGAGTTGAATGTTGAGTCCCTCGCTGCGGATGGCTTTTCGGATTGAAGATGAGATTTTGTCACTGAGGAAGGGTAGTTTTAGAAAACAATTGTTAGAGAAGGGTCGGGTGTTGCGTTTTTTCTTTTTAAGTGAGGATAGGATCGTATTAGGGTAGCCGTTTAGTGAGAGGGTCTGTAGGAAATTTTTAGTGTGTGTATGTTTGTCGGAGATGTTAGTGCATTTGTCTTGTATGCGTGAGATTTCGGCATGTGCGTAGTTTAGTTTGTCCTTGAGAGGTAGCGCAGATTTGAAATGTACGAAGAGGCGTTTGCTGACGGGTTTTCTGTAGAATTCAGTGCATATGGCACCATTTTTTTTTATTTGTATTTTAAAATCAAGTAGAGAAAGGGATCCCGAAGAGTCTGGGTGTTCTATAGTAAATTTTAAGTTTGGGTCGGCGTTATTGAATTTGTGGAAAATGTTAATAGCTTCTTCGCGGGAGTATGTGATAATTAAAATGTCATCGATATATCTAGTAAAAAGGAGATAAGAATAGCAGGTACTAAGGGTGTGTCTTTCGAGTTTGTCCATATAAGCAATGGCAAGAATACCGGATAGACTGGAGCCCATGGGTAGTCCAGATACTTGTTTGAACGTGTTTTGTAGGAAAGTAAAGTAAGTGTTGTCTACTATAATACGGAGGAGTTGTAAGAGATCTCCTGGAGTAATTCCGAAGCATTGTGGGTTTTTAGATGCTATAATGTCTGCCATGAGATTAATGGCTGGATGTGCAGGAATGGAGGTGTATAAAGAAACGACGTCTAGGCTAAATGGGTATCTGTATAGTTTGAGTAAATGGTGTGGTAGATCGTTGAGTTTGTTAATTACTTGGTTGGAACTACTAACATGGGCTGGGAAGGTAGAGAGTAGAGGTTTAAGTAGGCGGGATATTAACCAAGAGATTTTATAAAGGGGACCATTAACGCTTGAAACAATGGGTCTGATCTGTGTGTGTGTGCTATTTTTGTGGGTTTTAATAAGGTGATAAAAGGTAGGTAATTTGCTGTATTTAGTAATAAAATTTAGTCTGTGTTGTTTTGGGAGATTTCTTTTAAAACAAATTTGAGACCATGTCTTGTTAATGTTGTTCTCAATACGAGCAGCAGTGATATTATGTGCTGGGGTGTAAAGGTCGGTATTGGAAAGATGCTCTATAGCAAGGTTGTTATAAGATTCCTGTGATATAACGCAAAATTCTCTGCCCTTATCAGAGGGTAAGTAAACTAAATCTTTGTCTTTAAGGGATTTAAGGGTGAGGTATTGGTTCCTGGTAAGATTGGGGGTAATATGGTAATATATATATATTAGAAGTTTTGGTTTCAGTTTTGTCTTTAAGCTGATGCCCCCAAGTAAAATGGATATTATTTTTATTTTTGTAGTCGCAACTTTATAATATATAAAAATCGATAGAACATTAACTATAATAATATTTTGGTCAAGATCAAAGTGTAGTATCTGTTCTTCAGATGCTGCACTTCATTTTCTTGTTCTCTTTCGTTAGAGGAGAAATCCTTCACGACTGAGACAATTTTTATTTTTGTACCTTTTCTCCACGTTAAAAAACGACCCTGGTGTCTAACTCTGCCCCGTGGGGAGGCATAGTAAATAGGTATAATAATATATACGAAATCAGCAAGAATTAAAATATATTTAAACATAAATACTTTTGCAGTTTTAACAAAAAAGCTACAATAATATCAGAGGGTCTCCATTTACACTGAACATCTACAGAATGCCAACATCAATATATTGCATATGAATGAGTCCCCTGTGGAATTTTCACAGATCCCGCTAGTCTATATAAATAAAACAGTAGATATATGCGTGGGTGTGTTTAACCGATAAACTCTTAAACTACTGGTCATATAACACTGAAATTAACAGGAAATAGTAATCATACAATAAGGATTATAATGAGTAAAATCTTTGTGTGGATGAATAACGCATTCAATATGTTTGCTTCAGCTTTCTGACATTTCTATTACTTTTGTGCATGTGCAAATTCAATCATAGATAGAACTGGTTTAAATTTAAATCTTTCTTATCTATCGGGTTAGTTTAAATAGTAAGGAACACATCTGGAGTGCTAAATGAGAGAAATGTGGGTGGAGCACTAAATGTTTTGATTTCGATTCTAGCTGATGGCACCCAAGTCATTTCTTTTTAACTTTTGAAATCAATACTATATATTAGGTACAATATAATAATCAATAGAGAATTGGTTCTATAATAATAAATACGAAATCTGCATGAATTAAAATATATTTAAGTGTATTTTACGGCAGACAAGGTCGCCCCCTCCCTCCTGCTAGTTTACAATATTTTGCCGATTTTTATCACTGCAACAAAATGTACCATACTTTGGGCTAATTGCGCAAGCTATAAAAAAGTGCTCTTTATAGACATGGTTGCCAAAAGAGCACTTTTAGCTAGTTGGCACAATTACCCCAAAGTACAGTACATGGATCATCTAAAAATCCACACCAATAGTTTATTTTAGATTTTACATTAAAGTCCTGAACAATTATGATTAAATTTTAGTTCTTATAAATAATTGGGGAAGGGGGGGGGTTAAACTGAAGACAAATTATTGTCCTGTTATCATGCAAGATGTTTATTCTGATTAATATGATAGAAAAACCAAATGAGCTTTGGCTTAGAAAAGAAATTGGTTCACTCTTCTATTCCAGAAATCAACCGAATGAAATCGTAGTCGGTTATGTTTTTTGCTGTTCTGTTTTTAATTGCAATCGGCTCATTGTGCGGTTTGCTCATCATGGTTACATCTCCCCATCAAGCATCAGCAGATCAGCGAGTCTAAGACCTACATAACACGGGTTGTGACGATTAACTGCACTCAGATTCACCATTCACTAAGTTCCAAACTAATAAAACAAGTTTTTGGCAAAATTCAACTGAATTCATCGATATGATCTTTTTTAGGGTAATCCACTGATTCTAATGCTTCAATGTTTTTTTGGGGTTTTTTGTAGAATTCTTCCTCTTTTGGCCTCAAAATTTGTTTCTGATATCATTTTTTTTTTTATTGGAGCCAAATCTCTTTCCCTGAAGAATTATTTTGATGTTTGCAAACAGCCTGTAGTTGCTGGGCATAAGATATGATAAATAAACTGAATAAGTGCAGAAGCAATTTAAAGTGCAATTCATGTCGTTTTAGCATTGTTTTTTTTTTAAATTTTTTATCACATTTTCACCCCAAACAAGGCACATTGCCACTTTGATGTAGGGGGCTACTATTAGGGACACAGGCTACAGAGGTACTAGGTGGGGAGTTGGGCAGCATGATGTTGGTTCACGTTACACTTGAACTTCTGCATGTCATGGAGAAGCAGGAACCTGGCAGGAAGTTCCAAAGTCTAGCGGTTCTGAGAAAGAAACTACTGGAGTAGAAGGCTCTCTTATATCTAGGGATCTCTACTGTGAAGGGGTGGGATTGTACTGCTTGTCGGGTTTGTCAGGGGTATTTACATAGAGGGGGTACAAGTGCTTGCAGCTCGTCGGAACATACACCGTTAAAGTACTTGTAGAACAGGCAGAGGGATGCTATATTGCGTCGATGAGACAGAGGCTGAAGCTTGGATGATAGTTCAGGACCTATTAGGTTGGTGACTCTCTTTTGAACCTTGTCTAGGAGTGAGAGACTAGTAGCAGATGCACCGGCCCAAATATGACAACAATACTCCATACATGGGCGAATGGTGGCCTTATAGAGGTACAGGATACTTTCAGGGGTCAGTAGCTTTCTAGCACGATAGAGAGGACCTACCTTTTTCGCAACGGTCCTGGCAATGCTCTCAATGTAATTGTTCCAACTCATGTTTCCTGTGAACATTAGGCCGAGGAGTTTAAAAGATGTGCTTTCAGATAAAGAGTCTTTGACCATTGGTATTGGTGGTAGACGAGGTTTCTTGCAGTTATTGAAGGAAACAAGTTTAGTCCTGGCAGCATTGAATGTGACCATCCATTTTTGTCCCCATTCCACTCCAGATCGGAGGTCATTCTCTAGTGTTTCTGCCATTTCTTTAGATATGTGTTCATTTGTTTTCTTGTCGTGTCTGTTATAGAGCATGGTGTCATCAGCATATATACCCATCTCACAGACATTTTTGTCAAGGAGGTTATTTATGAATATTAGGAATAATAGAGGTCCAAGGATAGACCCCTGAGGCATTCCCGCATTTATATCATATTGTTTAGATGTACGGCCATCGAGGACAAGCTGGATTTTTCTCTTATCTAAGAAGGATTTAATTATATTAAGTATTCTTTCAGTGATGCCATATGATCTGATTTTCCTTTGTGATGAACTAGTGATTATTTTAGCGAAAGAGAAGGGAAACAATATATTACTGTTGTGGCCCTATGAAAAATATCATAAAGAAAGGTGCAAACAACAGTTTTAGCGAGAAAGAATATATTGTAGACAAAAGTGAATACAAAGAAAAGTTGTTTGTATTTATTATTTATCTGCTGTTGAGTTAGACAGTCTGTAATTTCACGTTATGATATTTCCCCACAAGAGTATTATCTCTTGGGTTTTTTATAATGGTTAGAAGAGTTCATTATAAGTGAATGGGTAAGTCTTCATAAGAATTACCAAGAATATTCTTTCGTTCTGCAAACATGACAATAGCCAATGGTTAAGAAGAGGAATAATTTAAGTGCATGTTTGTATATTGAGCAATAAACACGACTCCAGTAAAAAAAATTAAACTATTAGTTAAGAATATTTGTTGTAAAAAAATGTTATTGCAGAGGAATATGGGGTATGATGAACCAACGCTTATATATGAGTTAACAGAGACCCCATAAACCTCTGACGTCATCACAGATCTCTGAGCGATTGGCACCGATTTATTGCCAGTTTGAGAGTTTGGTTGCAAAAAACAGTTTGACGATAATCAAGTGGAAAGTGGCAATATCATCAAAAACTCTGGAAAGTATACAAGGTGGAACGATAAAAGTGTCGCCCTAAAGAAAACAACACCACAGCTTTATTTGAAAACTTTTATTGAAAAAAATCAGTTCAGGTAATTTGATTATGCCGTAGAGCTGATATTTATTCAATGCAGCCGCCTTCAGCCTCGATACGGGTCTGTAACTGGAAGCATGCCTCTTCCACAAGCGCTGGTAGGAGCTTCGCAAATACTCGGCAAATGGCGACAATTAGGCTAGCTTTGGTGTTGTGGGAAGTCATGTTGATTACGTTCTTAACATATGACCAAACAAAGTAGTCCAGTGGGTTCAGGTCGGGGGATGAGCGGGGCCAGTGAGTCGTAGTACTCCTTCCGAAGCCAAGCCTTGGTCTCTTTGGACTTGTGAGCTGGCGTCGAGTCCTGCTGCCACACCCACAGTCTTCCAACGGCCACCTGATTGCACCATGGGATCACTACACTCTTCAGCACATCCAGGTACATTTTGGTCTTGACTTTCAAGCCGACTTTGAAGGTGTGAGGTGGCATGATGTGACCCTCACTTAAAACCACACCAAAGACCATAACCATGACCAGAAACTTTTTCTTCATCGTGGGCACGTCTTGTTTGTGGCAGTCCAGCGATGCATTTTGAGGGTGCTGGCAATGGTCCTGTTGTCATAACTTGGATCGGTAGAGAGCATGAGTTGTACAGTGGCACATCTCCAATCTTGCTTGTTGAACATTGTGTCACTTTCAGACATGATAGAAGGCTCCTATCCCTTTTAGGATTTGTACATAACTGGCCAACTAGTAGATGGTCTGCAACAAAAAAAGAAAACCAGTTTTCATGAAAGAAAAAGAAATCTAGGGCGACAATTTTATCGTTCCACCGTGTAATTGTTTTCTTTTCATTGTTAATCAGGTTGAGTTATTTAACTGTTCTTCTCTGCAGAGTCGATTGCCTTGATGATTTCTTTCAAGGTGGCTGTCGTCGAGTAAGATGAACCGTTGAACTAGGGGTAAGATGAACCGATGGTTCATTGTACCCCAACATATGTGCCACATTATTCTCTCTCCTCCATCCACCCCTCTTGTGGGAATGCCTGGGACTCATTCAATATAAATAGTATTCCTCCCCTCTTCTGGATATTCTGTGCTATAAATATAGAGAGTTGAAGGCCTTATCTGTTTTGTAATGAAAAACGTTTTAATGAATGGAGGAATATGAGGCGTATGCTTATTGTTCAGCAATAATATTCAAATATTCCACGAAGTCAGCCAATCAAAAGTGACATAAAAATAAGTCCAACCCGCAGGGAGTGAATTGTATTTGGTGAAATCAGAAAATGAAACTATGAGATTGAGCTGAAAAATGAATCCAATGAAGTGAAAGTCTCAGTGATGGATGGGATAATGGTAATACATTTTTTGAGTAAAAGTTACGCCCACTTCCATTCAATGTAATTATGTTGTGAAAATCAAATAGGCTAGAATTAATATATATTATTTAATTAGAATTCATTATTGAATATGATTTATTCATTTATTCATTGCAGACTATTATCCTCATCTTCTTTTAGTTGTTGTTTCACGACGTTTCGGCCAACTATTCTTCTGGCCTTTGTCAGGTGGTAGCCGCGATGGGATAGGAACTCTGAATCTTCTAACTGCATCCTCAGCAATTACTGCCTTCTGAATTTCATAGTCTTTTGCCGATACCAATCCTTGTACGAATATCAGGCATTTGAAATCGTCAGCACTCAGTTCAGCTAGTTTAAAATTGTTGTAATGTTTGTGGACTATTAATGCAAATGTTGAATAGTCTTTGTCATCTTGCTTGGTTAAATCCTGGATTTTCTAACTTCTATGAAATAATGATGTTTTGAGATTGAACAGTTCTGTTAAGAGTTTTATGGTTTCAGAAAAAGTAAAGTTTTGCAATTTTTTTGCAATAAAATAAATCTGTGAATTTATTGTGTTCTGTGGATTCCAGTTTTTAAAGCAATAAACAGACCTTTTTAGAGTCCATTGAATTGAAAGGACTTGTCCTGCCTTGATAGAGTTCAAAATAGACTTCGTAGCCTCGTAAGAGATGTCCTTTTCTCTTCCTTGCAACCTCTATCTCACAGAAGAGGTGTTACGAGTTTGTCTCTGATGTATCGTTATTTTCATGGAAAGTGTTCGACTGAGCTTCAATCTATGGTCCCCCCTCGCCAAACTTTCACAAGAAACACTCGTCTAGCTGTAAACACTATCAATAATTTCCCCCACTCTTTATCTGTGCCTAAACCTAAATGTAGATTCCATGAACAAAGCTTCTTTCTTAGAACTGCACGCCTGTGGAATTGTCTTCCGTTTTCCTGCTTTCCGGCTGACTACAATATGGTTGTCTTCAAGTCTAACGTAAATAAGTTCTTGATGAGCCATTCCATATAAGTTATCAAATTTACCAAATTTTCATTACTAATGATTACTATATTGTCCAATTTCTACTGTACACTCTTTAACCTTTATCCTTGAGTGGCCTCTTGGCCTTGATAATGTGGTGATGCCTATGTAAAAAAACAAACAAAAAAAAAACAATCAATGTGATGCACGTCCTCATACCTTTTTAAATATGAAGTTAGTCTTGGAATTGTCAATTGCATTCCAAATTGCATTTTGAAAGAACGCTATGTTACTAATATGTTATATTAGATTTTATTTGTTAACTTTTGTACTAATAAATCCATTTTCTCTTGTTGTTCCAGTGTTTTTTTTTTTTTGTTGCTGTTCCAATAACAATCTTTGAAATCTCTCTCCTATTTTCTGTTGTTATTCTTGAAATTTTTCTTTGTTTTTTGCTAGTCTTCCTTCGTTTTTTTCTGCCTTTGTTGTTCCATCTAATATTTGACTAACTCAGCCTGTCTTTATTTTATTTTGCATTTCTCTGGTTTTACTGTTACTGCATTAATCCTTCTTCGTTTTTTTTATTTATTTTTTTGCTACAAATCCATTTACTATTTCAACAGTTGTGCCATAGTTGATTTGAAGTCATCAATGGTTTCTTATTCTCTTATAAGAAGAGGGGGAAAAATTAACATGGTTTTGAATGTATAAAAAACAATAATTACGACAATAAACAGTAATTTATAATTTTCTTTTCTTAACAATGTAGATCTTGAATTTCAACTGATGCCAGACAGGGATCAGAGCGTTGATGATGTAAAGATAGAAGCTTGGTTTTAAATTCATTAAAATTAACCAGCCACCTCTTTCCCCATTGTACCATGTGTTCAAGATCAGAGAGGAGGAGAGAATCAGAGAACTTGATCATTTACAGTCTTTGAAGTACTGCCATATATGGTAGTGTCGTCAGCATAAATGTCTACAAATGATCTTGGGATGTGTTTTGTAAGATCATTGATGAGGATCAGGAAGAGAGTTGGGCCCAGGATGGACCTCTGAGGGACTCCAGCATTAATACTGTGAGCTTCTGATTTCTGCCCATCAACAACTACTCTTATTAACCTATCAGAGAGAAATGATTTAATAATTGAAAAGACATTTCCAGCTATACCATAGCTGGAGATCCTGTGGAGTAGACCTTATGCTATGTCCTATCAATTGCCCTAGAAAGGAAGCCTTCATCGAGAGATTTGTTAATCTTATAACTGTTAACATATCTGCTGTAGATCTATGAGAACGGAAACCATATTGCATGTCATTGAAGAGGTTATTTTTACTAAGATGGTTGCCTACTTCTCTATTTAACACTGATTCCAGCAACTTATCATGATGCATAGTAGACTTATTGGTCTATACTGAGAGGGAGATGAGCGATCACCTGAATTTTTGAATATGAGGCATACCAATGAGGTTTTCCAGGGTGTTGGGAAGCAATTCTCCTTAAGACAATGCTTAAACAGGTTTGTAAGTATGGGGGCTAGTTCTGGTTGAAGCTTTTTAAGCACTATAATAGGAATGCTGTCAGGGCCAGTTTCTTTACTGGAATCAAGGGTTTTGATTAGCTTGGCAACATCGTCCACAGATATTTGTATATTGCATAGTGTGTTTTCAGACACAGAAGGAAATATGGAGGGTTGGCGGCCCTGATCGCATAGAGTAGAATTAGCTGCAGAGTTCTTGGCAAAGAGTTTGACTTTGTCTGATGCTAATGATAATACCTCAGATCCATTATTTATGATTGAGATAGAGCACACACTTCTATTCAGGATCCTGTTTGTTATTTGCCAAAACTGGTAGGAACCAAGCCGTTGTGCAACTACTTTGGACTTGACGAACTGAACATACAACTCTCTTGCGTTCTTTATTCCTTTTTTACAGTGGTTGCTGGCAGTCCTGAAGGTGTTTTTATTGGCTCCACTTTATAGTTTTGTGTTAAAATAGATTTTTTATTTCAAACTATGGTTTATATGTTTTACAGATGTGAATTTGTGTGCCTCTGGCATCTGTTAAATTATGCAGGATCGATCTATCACAATCCTAGATATGATCCTGAGTTTGTATGCACTCACTGCAAAGGCTATGATTGTCTGCTCATTGTCTCCATCCAAATTTTGTGTTTGATTTCAGCACGGCTATAGTGTCAATCATGTGATCACAGTCAGTCTAAATCAATTCACATCTCCAGTTTAAAATAAGTAACAATATTTTACTTTCAAAGGTTTGAGAATGACACTTGGTTTCTCTACCAAACGACAGACTTGCAATCAGAATTCTGAACCCAACCGAATCAAAAACATTTATTAATGAGTAGGTCCCAACTGTTTATGAATGAAATCCCCTTTTTTCTGCTTTGCTGAATATATATATATATATATATATATATATACCAAATTTCATGATGTTAACCATCTTGCAATTTATTTCATTAATTCTGTTGACACTTACAGTTCTGTAAGTGTCAACGAAATTAGATAAATTGTAAGATGACCAACATCATGAAATTTGGAATATAGACTATTGTTGTTTATTTGTTATATGCTCTGTAATCACATTGAGCTTCTTAAATTAGGGATTTGTATATATAAAAAGTGAAATATAATTGGTAAAATCATATTTCCACAGAAACATATATATACATATATATTTGAAAGCATGGATAGGTTAGCCTAATTAATCTGAAACCAAAAACTAGATCCAATATCTGAAATATTTTTGTTCTTGTTTTAAGGGAAGTGGTGTTTGATCTACATTGCTGGGGAACCATAATTTAATATACTGTTTTGTTTTTAAATATCTGAAACAGTATTTCATGATAAACAACTGAAATAACACTAGGACTATTGTAAATTTGTAAAATCAAATTGATTCAGCGATTGCAGAAAATTAATTCACTTACTGTCAAATAATTTCCCAACGAAAAACATTTTTATTTTTTATATAGTTTTAAAAGTTAAAAAATTTCCAAGACATATATATATATATATAGATATAATTAAATATTATTTTACATGCATAAAAGTATACCTATGAACACGTATGTTTCTGGCTTTTAGCCATCGTCAGCACAGGTCAGGATCAAACTCATGACATTAGTATCCGCATTCTCATACGTTACCAATGAACGTCGATCGCCACTTTAATGCACAGTTTTTTATCGCTTATAAAGTTAAGATTTGTTATTGGCATTTTTTTAGCGATATTAACAATTTCAAAACGCGATTATTTTTATTTTTTTTCTGCTACCTTAGCGGCGCGTGTCCATAGGTATACTTTTATGCATGCAAAATAAAATTTAATAATATAAATAAATAAATATGTCCCATAAAAAATAAGGGCGATCATTCATATAGATATATGAATAACAATACAAGCTTATAGCTCTTAAAAAAATGCTAAAGTAGCGGGGGGGGGGGAATAACAGTGTTTCGAAGTGTTAATATTGCTAAAAAATGAAAACAACAAATCTTATGTATATATATATAGATATATAATATATATATATATGATGGATATCAAATGACAGTTTTGTTTGGATCATACAAAAACCACTTGAGAATTATTGCCTGTTTAATGACTGCGTATAAAAAACTGACTTACCAGGGAGTCTATAAGTTGAAGTGATTATAATTACTGTAGAAGCTCAAGTTGTTTGCTGTCTCATCATTAACCCTCGTTTATAAGAAGTCATTATTGTATCACATAGGCTAGCCAATTTCTTGGGTGGCTCCTCTCTTCGGTAAACATTTTTCCCATTGCAGGCCTGTCGTCAGTATTGTGTTATACATATAATTTGCATTTATTTTATCATTTTTTTTCAGGAATCTAGTTTTCTAAACTCATGAAATACAGGAACAGGAAACATGCACATTTTATAATCGTGTTCATTTATTAATGTCCAAAGTTTCGACTTTGTTAAAAGTCATCATCAGGATACAGAGGATATCATCTTGTGGATAGACTGGTACAAAGAAATAAAATTATTGGATAATTTTATTTGTTCAAATATGGAGGGAAAACAACATAAGCATGGAAATGATGAAAGGAACGTATAGTTACTTACATGCAAGGAAAACCATGTGATTGAAGCAGACTGCATAAATTCGTTCAGTTTGAAGTCCTAAATCATTTTATTTAATTATTTCTCGCTTGCAAAAAGTTGATAACAAAAAAACAAAAAACAAAAATGCAACCAATATGAGTCATCAATTACTTTCAACAATGGTTGTTCAAATAAATATTGGCTGCTCAGATATATGGTATAATTCTTCGGCTTTCTTAACAATCTTACCACTATGGAGAGAATCCGTCTTATTTTTATTTATTTATTTTTTTTTCAATAATATATATTGCATTTTTTTTTGCATTTTATGACTATCATAAATTTTTGCATTTTATGACTATCATAAATTTTTGCATTTTATTACTATCATAAATTTTTGCATTTTATGACTATGATAAATTTTTGCATTTTATGACTATCCTAAATTTTTGCATTTTATGACTATCATAAATTTTTGCATTTTATGACTATCATAAATTTTTGCATTTTATGACTATCATAAATTTTTTGCATTTTATGACTATCATAAATTTTTTGCATTTTATGACTATCCTAAATTTTTGCATTTTATGACTATCATAAATTTTTGCATTTTATGACTATCATAAATTTTTGCATTTTATGACTATCATAAATTTTTGCATTTTATGACTATCATAAATTTTTGCATTTTATGACTATCATAAATTTTTGCATTTTATGACTATCATAAATTTTTGCATTTTATGACTATCATAAAATACTGTCTCATCTAATGCTATAACCAGCAAATTCTTAGTAATTTTCTAATATCTTTCTTTTCTCTGAAGAGAATAGCATTCTTTGAAACTTTGCGAATTAAGGATTTTTTACTAAATTTTTTTTTTTTTTTTTTTGAGTCATTTGTCGAACAATAAATTTCCTTGTAAATTTTTAATTTGCAATCTTTATTTCTTTTCCTTATATATATTTACAGAGAAGTATTTCTGTTGAATATTGGTTCTGGGGTACCTGATATAACATCTTTTTTTTTTTTAATTCTTATTCACCCGAAACAAGTAAGGGGTTATTATTTGAGATCATGCCAACAGAGGACTATGTTAGGAGATGAGCAGAGAGACGTTTGTTCACATTATATTTAAACTTCTGCATATTGGTACAGTCAGGGAAGCAGGAAACAAGGAGAGTATTCCAAAGTCTAGCTGTTTGGGGGAAGAAATTATTAGAATAGAAGTTTTTTATTCGGCTGAAGACCTCAACCATGAAGAGGTGATATTTTGCAGATGGACGGGTTAGTCAGGAGTATGTACGTTGAGAGGGCACAAGGACTATGAGTTTATCAGAGCACGTTTCATTAAAGTACTTTTAAATCAGGAACATGGGACAGGGCTTGGTTGATACTGAAGCACCTATTAAATTAGAGACTCTTTTTAGGACCTTGTTTAAGAGAGAGAAACTAATGGTAGATGCGCCAGCACACATGTTACAACCAGACTCCATGTATGGGAAAATGATGGTTTTTGTAAAGATGCAGAATACTCTCAGTTGTGAGTAATTTTCTAGCATGGTAGAGGGAGTCCACCTTCTTTGCAGCAGTCTTGGCAATGTTCTCAATGTATTTGTTTTAATTCATGTTGTCTGTAACAACTATGAATGTTAAGCTGATTGACACAGACACTGAAATGACCGGAAGTATAAACATCTGGTGATTAGATGCAGAGACACCTACAAAGATCATCTGCAGAGATGACCTTCGAAATAGCAGATGAAAATACATTTTATTTACTAAATAAATAATACAGCTGGAAGCCACGTTCCAGAGTGGGCATGACTACATTAAAAACATAGATGAAATCCCGGAATGGATATTGCAGCTATGAATACGCAAATGTCCAAAAATCTTATAATAACTAGCCTAAATCGCAGAGAAATTGGATAGCGAATTAAAGAAACCAATTTTCGTCAATTTCATGTTCGCTCCGCACTCTCCGACTCGTTCACTGCAATCGAACAATAAAAATACACGCGCTTGTCTTTACTCTATTATGCACATCAGAAATATCCAGTATTTCTGATCATTAAAAGATCTTATGATCTTGGTGAATTCCCATAACAAACAAGTACTTTTTATTATTTGAATTTGAAAAATGTTAATACATGGTCGTATTGCAGGCCATATTGTTTGCCGCTACATTAGAGTACAACAGCAATCCTGAAAGTCTAACCCTTCTTCACTGTTGAAGAGACAGTGGTAGTGTCAGAACTGTACAGCTAACAGAGTTCCGGTGAAAATCCAATTAAATGTTATATATAATGCTATTTCTCGTGTTTGTGCATGTAGTATCATTATTAAATGAAATGCTAAATTTATTTATGAGGCTGGAAAGATAGACAATCCACACACACAAAAAAAAAAGAGAGAGAAAAATTATAAGATTAAAACATGTTCCTATAAAATTATAATATTTGATATTCAATTTTATGTTTTTATAGGCACTCAACTCCAACGTAAACGCTGCCATATTGAATGTTTGCTTCTTGAGAGCACACAAGGTTTGGAAATCAGGGTTCGTACAGATTTTCAATGTCCATTTTCAAGGACTTTTCAAAGCTTTTCACGATTTTCATGGCCTTCTCCAGACAAAATTCAAGTTTTCAAAACAAAATTTGGAGTTTGTTTTACAATCTACAGCAATTCAAAAAAGTGGTAAAAAATTAAATCTAAAACAAATTAAACTTACTTTGCAATCTACCTGCATCATTTTTGGTGTTTTGAAGTAGTTTTAAATGCTTTGATTGGATATTAACTGTCTTTACAGCTTTTAAATTTACAACCAAGATTATTTCCATTTTATTAATTTTTTGGGGTCCAGCCAGCCTCATTTTCGGTTACCACAATTTTTTTGGGTGGGTGGGAGAGGATTCGTCATTGAAGAGTCCCGTCCACACAAGAAAAGTTTTTTAGGAGGAGGGGGGGGGGCATAAAAATTGTAATTTCCACATTTTTCACATTTTCACAAATTTTTCAAGGCAATCTATCTATCATCTATAACAGTGAAAATGTGTCTGTGTGTAGATTTCCCTACCAAATAACTTTGTCAATTTTCGTTCAATAATTTGATCTTTGAAAACTCTACTAAACTCCTCCGCCAATTTTGGGTCTAAACACTTGAAATTTTAAATGTAGGTTGAAATTTAAAATGTAGATTACTTGCGCATGGAGCAAACTTTTTAATTTGATTTGAGCCCCAAAAAATAAATGTTAAGAGGTCAAAATTGGAGTCAAAGTTTTAAAAAATTTGACCTCTGCGGTATCTAACAAATTACTCAGCCAATTTCTGGTCTAAACATTTGAAATTTTACATAAAGTGTATTCAGAGATAGGGCAAGCTTTTTAATCGATTGAGCTGCCAAGAGGTCAAAGTTCAAAAGATTTGACCTTTGCGGTGTCTAGCCAATTTTGGGTCTAAACATTTGAAATTTATACATAACGGGTATTCAGACATACGGCAAGCATTTTAATCAGTTTTGAGGCGAAAATCTGGCCGCTAAAAGGTCAAAGTTGAAAGAGTTGACCTTTGAAGATTCTACCAAATTCCTTTGCTAATTTTGGGTCTAAACACTTGAAATTTTAGATGTAGGTAACTTGGACATGGGTAAAACTTTGTGTTTTAATTTGAGACCAAAATAATAAATGTTAAGGGGTCAAAATTGGACAAAGTTAAAAAAATTGACCTCTGCGGTCTCTACGAAATTACTCAGACAAATTTTGGTCTAAACATTTGAAATCTTACCCTACGTGTGAATACACTTTATGTAAGTTATGAACAGTACATAGGGCCAAAGCAAAGCCGGACTGAACTGCTAGTATATCTATAAAAGTGACATTGTCTGTGTGTGTGTGTCTTTCTGTGTGTGTACATTTCCCTACCAAACTACTCTGTCAATTTTCAGTCTACAGACTCGAGATTTGACATAACGGGTATTGAAATTTGGGAAAATCTTTTTAATCGGTTTTTGGCCAGAAATTTGGCTGTCAAGGGGTCAAAGTTCAACGATTTGACCTGTGAAAACTCTACCAAACGCCTCTGCCAATTTTGGATTTAAACACTTAAAATTTTAGATGTAGGTTACTTGGACAAGGATCAAACTTTTTAATTTCATTTGAGTCCAAAACAATAAATGTTAAGAGGTCAAAATTGGGATCAAAGTTTTAAAAAAATTTGACCTCTCAGACAAGTTTTGGTCTAAACATTTGAAATTTTACATAAAGTGTATTTAGGCATAGGCAAGCTTTTTAATCAGTTTTGGCCAAAAATTTGGCTAGCAAGTGGTCAAAGTTTATAAGATTTTACCTTTGTGGTCTCTAGGAAACTATTTAGCCAATTTTGGGTCTAAACATTTGAAATTTTACATAAAAGGTATTCAGACATGCAGCAAGCTTTTTAATCAGTTTTTGGGCGAAAATTTGGCTGGCAAGAGGTCAAAGTTGAAAGAATTGACCTTTGCAGATTCTACCAAACTCAACCACCAATTTTGGGTCTAAACACTTGAAATTTTGGATGTAGGTTACCTGGGCATGAGTCAGACTTTTTAATATATATGTATATATATATATATATATACACACACACACATATGCGCATAAAGTTATGAACAGTACATAGGGCCCGAGCAAAGCTGGGCTGAACTGCTAGTAATACATATAAGGCCTTTTCAAAGCAAAAGTCAAAATTCAAGGACTTTTCAAGTCTGTGCGAATCCTGGAAAGAAAGTAACAATGATGAAGCAACAATAACAATACAATTGCATTTACATTATTTTGCCTAAGAATGCAACAACCAGTGGTAAAAGTGCCATGATGAAATAGTTAACTCTCTGAGGAGTCATGTCCAAAACAAAATCTGATGACACGGCAGCAGTAATGTTAAAACCATGTAAATTCTGAGAATCAAGCGAACACATATGCCAGCCAAAGAGACCAACCAAGAAAGAGACTAAGCCTCAAATTAAAATCAAGCATCAGGCATGTGCAAGTCATTTTTTATACTTCCAAATTGAAGAGCGATTCTTGTTGCAAATATAAATCAGGGGAAATAACTCAAATAGAGTTTATGATGCATGATTTTCAATATACTGTTCCTATTCATGGGGATAGGTTTGAATCCTGTTCAGATCTTATTTTTCTCTTTGTGTATTTCCTGTTCCCAGCCATGCAAATAATTTCATTTAATAATGGTACTATCTATGCAAACACAACTCTCCACCAAAAAGACATGTTATAACAGTTGCTCACACACATTGAACCCCTGAAGAGACGATTAAATTCGTCGAAACATAGATTAATCTGCTTTGGGTGTTTTAATGTTTATATAATTTCACTCATAATAGCTCTATATATTATGTATTGAGCACTTTTGAAAAAAATAGTTATTTTTAGTTTCATACATTTGAACTCTCTCTCATATATCCTATATATATATATATATATATATATATATAGAGAGAGAGAGAGAGAGAGAGAGCATTGTTGATTTATTTATTTTTTTATTAGCGATTCTGTAGTATTTTTTCTTCTTTCTCCTCGCTCCCTGAGCGCTCTTGAGAGAGAAGTTATCTGCCCTTTATTTACATTTTAGTCGCCTCACATTTTGGGATGCATTATTTGTAATTATCAGTTTATTATTTAAATATTTTTATTTATTTAAATATTATTACGTGCATAAAAGTAAGTTACTTTGAAAAGTAACTTACTTTTATGCATATAATATGTGTGTATATATATATATATATATATATATATATATATATATAGTAAGTTATAAAATATATATGGCGATTAAGCTACACTGAATATCTAGGATTCCTCAGGCTTATGCGCATAAGCCTGAAGAGTCCTAGAATGGATGAAATGCGGAATATTCAGCGTAGCTTAATCACTATATATATTTTATAACTTACTAACTAGCTCTACCTATGTATTGAGCACTTTTGAAGTAAATACTTAAAGTTTATGCATAAATGTATACTTTCATATATTAATTTTATGTGAGTAAATTAAGTAGTTATATATATATATATATATATATATATATATATAAATTCAAGCTTGAGATATTCCAAACTAGGGACTAATGAATACAACGAGGTTGTTAGATAGTGCTCGATAACAAGAGCAAAATATTTTTTCTGGGGTAAACAGTTACATATGGTCGCTACAAACAGCTACAAACTTTTTTCTATTGCGCCGAATAATTCAGGATTGCCTGACGAAGTCTCATTGACTGAAACAGATGGCTGTTTGTAGCTACCACTGAAAAAATAATAAAATATATATATATATATATATATATATATATATATATAATCCATTAGATATTTTAAGAATAATGTTTTTAAAAAATTTCTGTAACCTTATAAATAATCAATATTAATGAAGTTTTGATTGATTCTATTGGGTTGGTGTAAAAATAATGTTGTTTTTTGAAGTTCAACTATATTAAAATTAATGTCGTTTATATATATATATATATATATATATATATATATATATATAACGACATTAAAATTAATGTCGTTTATATATATATATATATATATATATATATATATATATATATATAACGACATTAATTTTGCACCAACCTAATATCAATATCTCAATGTTTATTTTTATCATCATCACAAACTTAAGAATAAAAATGGCTCTTCTTTTACCGTAGACAATAACAATTAACCAAAATAATCGAAATAAAGTTCAACAGAAATAAATAAAAAATTCAAATGCTTAAAGATTTGATTATAAATATGGAAATTCATTGCATGCCAAACTTTGAATACAAGTTATAATTCTTTAGGGAAACCTATGAAAAACATTTTTACAATTTAAAGATTTTGTTTTCTTCACAATACTACTACTAATAAAAATAATAATTAAACATGCTAAAAAAGCTGTGATACAGCGAAATAGTTTGTCTGTGGTTGAGCAACGTCATTAATGATATCGCCTACTATTATTTACCGTAATGCAGGTCTTTTTTTGTAAATAAACAAATGGAGCACTGTCAAGTAGTGGTCAATATTTATATAAAAACATATCATTTATTCATCACTTACCAACAGTCCTTGTCGTTGTTTGTGAGTTCTAGTCTAATCACACTGAGAACATGAGATAGTATAACAGTTTGTCTGTGGATAGCATTTTATCTGTAATATATACATATATATATATATATATATATATATATATATATATTTTACACAGACACAACATAATCACATTGACACACCAATTCTTGTGAAATCACTACCAAAGTTAAGACCAGTAATAAACTGGTGACTATTTGAGAATACCATATATCTCAGCCTTGTTTCCAGTCATTTTGCACTTCTCCTTGTCACTTGAACCAAGCAGTACTGATTGAGGATAAGTGTGGTTGGAGAATGTGCAACCCTTGCTTCACAATTACATAAGCAGCGCATGAATCTCTCAAGACTAAACGAGGCCATATTTCAATATATATATATATATATATATATATATATTGAAATATATATATATATATATATATATATATATATATATATATATAACTTGAAAAATTTTATCTATTGGGCAACCTATTGAACTCTGGTTCAATTGTTGAAAAAAAGTGAGTTTACAAAACCAGTTTAATTCATTTAAATAAAAAAATAAAAAACTAGTCTATTTCTGTTCGCTATACACCCCCCTCTCTCTTCATAGTTAAATAGTACTAATACTTTTAGTGATATTCCCTATTGTTTATATTGGACTATTAAACGTTTAATAAACACATATAAAAAGCCAAAATTCAATATCAGTCTTTCTGTTTGCTGTACATCTTCCTTTTTCTCGCCAGCTATGAGTATAAATAGTATTAATACTGGTGGTGATATTGTTTATTATTGATTACTCAAACCTTTTGTTTTATTGTTAGTTTTATTAACTTTGATTCTTATTAAAAAGAGAGAGAGATGGAAGCAAGACTGATAGACATTGTCTAAAGTAATAGTAAAATGGGATAGGGTTGGGTGATGTGTAACACCATACAATGAGAGAGGGTGAGAGTAATAGGCAGAAACTAAGTAAGAAATGGGTGACTTGGTGAGTAAATTTACAAAATATGGCTAATAATTAGGACAGTAAAAAAAGATTTTGTTTAAACATCATAAAACACTTTCAAAGTTTTGTTTAAAATAAAAAAAATAAATAAAAATAAAAAAAATTCTTTGAAATCATAAAATCATGAGAACGATATGAATGAACATTAATAAAATCAACGCAAATTCTATTTTAAATGGAAAAATAATAACCTTTTTGCTGTGTGTGTGTGTGTGCGTGTGTGAATAAAAGTGAATACCTCTGTATAAGATAATAAAGTAGTGGCATTTCTACACTATTGGGACGAGATTTTGTAGTCGATAAATGGAGTTTTTCAGATAAAAAACAATGGTTTCAACTGATTTTTTTCTCAGTTCTAATAAGTTATAATGGTAGCTTCCAAATTATACAGTCGGAATTACCTGAATATTACTGAATTATTAAACAAAACAACTTTAATCGTGTTAGCAGGTGAAAAATTGCCGCCATCTTGTTTAAATCAAAATGGAAAATTACTTCCCTTTTGAATTTTCCTGTGTCTTACGATCGTTTTCATCAAATTCTATTTTTTATTTTCTTTAATAAATTTTCTACCTTATCGATTTTCGTAATTTTTTGATATAATCATCTTAAAATACGAGGAATACGTAGATACCATTGTTTTCATGTGAAATTCAGTTTTACGATTTGCGAAATTTTGTCCCAATAGTGTAGAAGCAGCAAAGTAGTTATTTTATTACCTCTCATTCAGCAGGTTTGACACAAGGTCAGATAAGGTTTTGAAAAGCCAGCGCAGTAGGAGAAGTGCACTCTTTGGCTTACAAAAAAAAAAAAGCCAAAAAAAAAACTTGTCTGCATTTTCCAGTATGGGGTGCCTGAGGTGATTAGCAATAAACTAATCCCTTCTGAAGGGGAGAAAGTAAAGCCTGGGAAGATGGACCTTCTAAAACTGAACAGAACTATACCAGCAGCAACAAAGTTACTGTCGGACTGATTGTTGAGGACGAATCCTTGACTCGTATGAAGCAGCAATAATTAAGTTGTATAGTAGGGATATTGAAATTGCAATATTGAAATTTACATTTCTTCAAAAAAGTTAAAAAAAAAAAAAAATCTAAGTGTTAAGAAAATTTGCACAAAAGCAGCATTTTATATATCAACTGATCAAGGACCCTTCAAAATTGCTGAGAGAGCGGCCTCAGCATCTCCAATTTATATATCACAGGTCAGCTTAGGATGATTATTAGACAGTGGATGGGATCAGTGGTTAAAAGATAAAGAGAAGAGAGTGTCAGACAAGGGGAGGAAACTCTTCAGGTATTAAATACATGTAAAAAAAAATTACTTTTCAACAATATTAAATATTGTGGTCGGTTAGCGAGGAGGAGGGTTAAAAAAGAAAAATACACTAAGTATTAAAATCACACATACACAAAAAAACATTTCTACTTATATATAAATTTTTGAATATATCAAACCACACAAATGTGGCTGTGCAATTCTTAGAATCTTCAATTGTAGTATTAAAAGAAAAATGGCTACTTGTGAGTACATCTGTCAACATTGTTTTCTTAAGTGTATGAGGTATATCCAGATTTAAGGTCACAATCGTCACTGAATCATGACGTTGACTGAATTTAGAGTCTTGACCCATGATCCTGCCGTTTTCGACTGCCACCCTTAGAGTTTGTGTTGGCATTGATGAATGCCATGTTTTTGTTCTCCTCATCATCAAATAAATTTCAGCGAATCATCAATAATTGAAATAAAATAAAAATGGCAAAAAAATTACTAAAAGAAATTGTTTTAAATATATATATATTTTTTTTTTAAGTATTTAGAAATCAGAAAGTGTTGGGGGAGCAGAAGGACAAGGCGATTGGGGGTTAGAATAAAAAAAAGATTACCAACAATTTTTATTCATAAAAATAAAATAATAACGTTAATAAATTGCTGTAGTGTTGGCTCCCAAAGAATCTGTTTATATGTTTTAAAATTTTTTTTATTTTATAAAATCTGTTGGGTTTGCCTTTTTCCTAATGTGTGGAGTACCAGATCATGTGACCTCGGGGAGGCGGTTAACCACTTGTTGATTTCGACACACAATCACTGATATAAAAGGGATGACTCACAAGTTCACTTCCTCTTTTCCCCCTTTTTTTGGGCTGTCATTGAAGTGGAAACATGCTTGCCAAATCCTTTGTTTAGTCACTGAATCAACATCTGTTTATCCACTGCTCTTATGACATGTGGCACTTCGAAGCATCTTTGCTAGTACACTTTTTCATATCTGCACATATTAAGAATTTGTGACACGCATTGAATATTTTGTATACAACTTGTTAAACATGAATATATCCAGTTATAGTTTTACACTAATTGGCTTTGCTGATTCACTATCGCTTTGCCAAGTTCGCTACTAGAAACAACAATATAAATAGTAAACATTTCATTCATAACTGTATTGCAAACATGAAGCAACAGCTTTCAATTTCATTCATGTCGATAAGCGATAACGGTTTTATACAAATCTATTCATCTTCTAAATATGGTCATAAGGAAAAGGAAAGAAAGAAAAAGAGAAATTTTTCTGAGCGAACGAGAGAAACTTACAATTTAGAAATAGATTGCAACTTATTTTATTGAATTATTTGGACTATCGTCCCCATCTTCTAGTTGTTGTTTTTTTATGACGTTTTGACCAATTATTCCTCTGGCCTTTGTCAGGTTAATCGCGACAGAATAGGATTCGACATTCCTATCTCGTCGCGGTTAACCTGATGAAGGCCAAAGGAATAATCGGCCGAAACGTCGTAAAAAAAACAAAAACAACTAGAAGATGGGGATAAAAGTTCAAATAATTGAATAAAATAAATTATACAATTTACTCATCTCCAAAATAATTCCAAATTAATTCAACAAGATTGCAACTTGTTCAAAATTAAGTCAATCCCCTTTTAAAGAAAAGCTGGAAAGGATCATCGAAACCCAAAATAAAACAATACTCTTAAACAGCGTATTTGTTATATTAAAATTAAAACTATTGAATTAAAAAAATATTAAGAATAGTTAATTTATAGAATGTCGTTTTGTAAAACAATATGCAAATCAGTTTGCAAATTAGATTACATATGCATAAGCAGGTAGTGGGGCAGCACTACTGTCAAAAAAAAAAGTAAGGTGCATCCTTCCTCTGTTAGTCTGTGGGAGATCCTTGAGCATGGTCGAGAGCCCACTTAGCCCTCCTGATCACGATAACATGAGGTCATGGAAAGCAGGTGACTGACGTGTAATACAGAAACAGAAATATGGTTTCATATTTTGTTGTGCTGAGCAGAAGATACCTCTGGGTACAATGGTCAGGACAATCGTCCAGTATTGGCACTGCTCGGACAGAAAGAAACTGCAACCTACTGTCTGTACAACTGCAAAGAAAGCTATAGCAATACATTGGGTTATTTGAGAAACAGCGTGAATAGGGTTCTGAATCAGAACACCTCGCTCAGTAGAGATGAGCAACAGTGAGTTCATGAATGCCTCGATGGGGAGAGAGGAGGCAGGATATCACATAATGATGATAATGCATAAGCAGAATATGAAAAAGTTACTGTTGTGATGTAAAGTTGGGTTAACTTGAAATAATACGTTTTGACAACACGGCAAGAAGTAGATCCTATTTTTACAGTTTTTTACTTACAAGTACGACTTTTAGTTTTTTATTACTCAACTTTTAAATTTGTGTAAAAACACTAAAAAAAATCTGCTATGCAGTTTTAAGCCAATCCAATATTTCTATCAGACTATAAGAAACCATGGGAATATATCAGAATCATATATCTACTGTCTTGTTGTCGCTTGTTCTTCATTGGTGCATAGATAATAGTTTTCATTATTGCAAAAATAAAATGCTTTTACTTGTTTCAGACCTTGTAGTTTTACGAATTATTTCGATTAGAGTTACGAATACATGCATCTCTGACAAATGCACCCTTTATGAAAAAGTGTGAACAGGTGATTTTTGTTGTTTTTTTTTTCTAATGTTGCTGTGAGAATCGAAATAAATTTTTTTTTTTTTACAAAGGAGAAACCACTTATCAAGGCCTGAAGGCCACACGAGGATAAAGGTCAATGAATGTAAGGTGGAAGTGTAGTAATCGTTAATGGTGTAAATTGGGTAGAATTTGATTATTTATGGGGACGGCTCAACAAGAGTTGGACTCAAAGGCTACCATATTGTAGTCGGCTGGGAAGCACGCCAGTGGAGCAGTATTCTACAAGCAAGCAATTTGTTTTATCTTTTATTTTCACGTTTTTCCAATAATGTATATATTCATAAATACCTGATATTAAAGGATTATACTTCCCCATCTGTAATCCATTACGTATGTGTGCTTTTTTTATATATAAAAAAAATCTAGAAAACTATCCAATTTAAATTAAACTTTTAACACTTACTCAATAACTTATATCTAATACATAAAGTTATCTTGTCAAATTTTCAAAATCAGACCCAAATGGCATTTAAGTTGACAAACCAAATCTTGCTTCTAACTTGCCAATTTTCATTTGTTATTGTTGTCCCTTGTTATTGGAAATATGATTATATACTTAGTTATAATTTATTTTAAAAATTACTTAATTCAGCCCAGGCAACAGCTAATACGAAACATTTTTAAATAATTGCCTAAAAAATAAAAATCAGCAAGGAAGGTAACTCATAATAGGAATTGTCTACTTTAAGTTTAAAAATGTGCAAATAACTGCACTGCATCCTAGGCAACGCCGAGTAGATACAGCTAGTTAATTATAAGGAATGCATGTTTAATATGTTAGCGAATTTCAAGAGGGTGGAATTTTTACAGCATTTAAGTTTGGGCTAGATTAACGTGCATGGGCTGCAACGTTTTATTTGTATGTTTGTTTTTATCAATAATTGCTGTTAAAAAGTGATTATATAAATATTTTGTGACATTTAATACAATAAGTAAAAAAAAAAAAAAAAGATGACAAAGAGTTCCAGAATGCTGCTGAAACTGCCCCTCACTCAACCCAATTCCGACCTTGTTGAATGGTTTTGAAGAAATAGATAGCCTCGGTTCTGTATTGATTTCATAACTAATATACATCGGCAGCTCACAAAAGTCTCAAAATTAAAACAGTGATCATGATGTATATTTTTCAGATGAGGATTAATAGAAATAGTTTTTGGGTGATTTGAATTGTTTCGACTAAACAACCAAGATGTAAACAACAGTTTGAACAATCTAAATAAAAAAATAAATCAAGTGATTAGTAGCACTGTGACAACAGCATATTTTTTTCATTCTTTTGACTCTCAAGTATATATCCGACACAGTGAGACATAGTCAATCAATCGCAAACCACATCAGTCTATATAAAAACATATAAGATATTAACGGCTCTATACTCAAGAGTCAAAACAACAAAAAGAATATGCTGTTGTCACAGCCCTAGTGATTAGTTACATGAATTGTAAAAAAAAAAAAAATAATAAAATAAAAATGTATTAAGTATATAAAATGTTGCATATTTCCATAGGACACGTCAGGACTAACAAAATTAGGACATTTTGATATATCACCAGAAGATCAAAATATCAATTAAAAACCTATCATCTTTCAACTGATCTCCATAACATCATTGTGTGTAATTTATTATGGAAACAATGTAACGTTTTAGGTTTGCATCTATATGTATATGTTCCAAACAATGCAGATATGCCATATACCATGCCGAATAGTAAAATCGAAGCAGGTTATATTACCAAGTCAATATGAAAAAGGTGCTAAAAGATAAGAATATTTGATATTCGAATTTTTCAAGAGCAGCAACGTGTGGATAGAGATTTTAAATGTATTCACTGAGTAGATTAGCTGTTGCTAAAAATGGTTATGCGCAGCGTTTGTTTCGCACATGTGCAGCGTTTGTTATGCACATGTGTACAAAATAAAAGATAGTATAAAACTTGTGGTGGACGAAGACATTTCATTTATTAATACATTGTCTACAGCAAACTGTAAAGACAGATGTATGTAAGCATATATACGTAGATTAAACACATAATTAAATACATTGTTCCCAGATAAATAAAAATGCACAAATTATTCATAATAAAGTAAAGGATGTCATTTTTACTGCTAGTACCTGCCTTTGAGCATATACCTATTTATAGGACACCTATGCAACAACAATTGACAAAGAATTCTTATCTTAATTCTCGACCACATATTAGTACATGAGTTGTCACAAGATTTTGTGTTTGCAAAGAGATTTTGGAAGCTATCTTTTGTTAAGAAGGGAATCTACAACCTATTTACCAAAAGGCATATAAGATTTATTCTGAAAAGGAGTTAACTCTAGTCTCTACAATGCTATCTCTTTAACCAAAGCAAGTGGTATACATACATATATATACACACACAAAAAAAAGCATGTCTATAAACTTTCAACAACTATTATACTTTACTTCAAGAATTTTATCTTTTCATAGAAAAATAAAATCATTCATTTATGTCAAAATGAAACTGCCAATAACCATATGTATCATTTTTTTTTTAAATAGAAATCGCTCCAGGCAAGGCATGAAACCACTTAATGTAAGAAGCTAAAAAAAAAATTAAAAAAAAATAAACTGCTTCAAGGTCAAAAACTATGCAACAATAAGTGTTGATACATGATAAATTAACTTTTTTTTCTCTCCTTTGTGAGAAACATTGCTTATGGAATGTGAGGATTAAACGAGTCCAAATAACTGTTCCCTATCTGTTCTGGACACTGGCTAAATCTAATAATCCAAAGACAAAAGTGATGATAAAGTCAAAGTCATAGAAGATAAAATATATAAATTTGAATACCGATGGATACCGAGGCAAGCGTCTATAAATGTGCTATGAAAAACGAGAAAAAATAAAACTGAGTGTTGAGACAAATCCACCAGAAGAATGAATAGAAAAACAAAAAGAAACAAATGAAAAAGAGTAGGAAACATAGACTAAAATACACTGTTGCTACTACTGTTTTAGTATTATTAGATCAAGTTAGTTTTCAAGAGAGATGAAGAAACGTACAAGAGCTTGTAGGGGAATTTAGGCAAAGAACACCGGTTTATATAGACACCAGGGAGTGACTTCCCTTGACACACAATGAGAACGAGTTTGAGCATTGAGAAGGGAAGTTGCTTTAACACCCGTGAGCATAACACCCATGGGAGAGGCACAAAGATGTTTCGGCCTTGACAAGAAATGTAAGGTTTTACCCCGGGTGAGAACACTGTCCCTCTATGAGACAAAGTAGGACTTTAAACACTTCTAAGTGAGAACCAAATTATTTGTTGTTCTGTATTTGTGATGTTACATGACTTTCACGTTTGTCAATTCATGATAAAATGTGTATTTATGTACTTGCGAACTATCTGCGTTTGTTAAGTATTTATGTTTGGTAAGCATTTCTAGTCACAGTGATTCAACCGACTGTGAAACCCCTAACGTTTACACGAAGCTTTTCTATAACTGTAACAAAAAGTTTGGGAAATTAGCAAAATTAGCAAAATTTTTCTTTCAGTAATTTTTTATAAATATTTCCATTTTTTTTTTTTTTCTTTTTAATGGCCAAACTTTATTTTTATGGTACTCATGCACTTATTGATCCGTGCTGAAATAATAACGTTATTATTTAAAAAGCCATTCTTAACATGGGGAGGGGAGGGTGTTTTGTACCTATTCTGTACTTTAACCTTACAATTGAATAAAAAAAAAAAAACATATAAAACTTTAATTAAACTTGGAAATACGATTTAAAAAATAGCGCGGATCAGTAAGTGCATTAGCACCATTTTTATTTATGCTGCAGTTTCAAAGACATACAAAAAACAAACAAAAAGAACAAGCAATCATTTGTGGTTGGTTCTCGAATACTATTAAACATTGATTGATTTTAAGCAAAAAGTAATAAATTTATAGATATTTTTTTTCATACCATTTGGGAATTATTTTTAGCACTACCCTTCGGTGGTGGTGGGTAAGCAGGGTTTTCTTATTTCTTAGGTTCACCTGCACATAATTTATGTAAATAAGCATTAATCCTAATGCTAGAACATGCATTATTTGCAGATCCATGTATTAAACGTATATGCTAAACATATCCATTATCAAAATGAAAGGTAATGACCAAAAATGCATTTAACACATTTACAGCAGACAATTATGAACGATAAGTAACGTACATTATGCAAAACAATAAAAAATATTTAACTCTTACTCCAGCTTTTAAGATATTAGCATTGATTAGTGGGTGTGGGGGGTGGGGAATCTAGATTCTTCATTTTATGGGAGCCTAAAGGAAAAAAGTCTGACCACAGTGAATTATTTATAAGATCTGTTCCTTTAGAGTACGATCATTCGATTCTGTTCCAGAATAAAATCTGCCTTAGGAGTTTAGAAAGTGGACCTTGGTTACAGTCAGCCATGTTAGAATGTGCGTTAGTACATTTCACAGCTCATGTATTCAACATACAGGGTGTCCCAATAAAATGTGAATACACTCTTTAAATGACCATAAAACCAATATTTATTATAAGATAAAAAAAGTTTCATACATCGAAATACTGTGAACAAATATAGAAACCAACTAATTATCTAAACTGTTCAAATTATTGGGCATTGTGGTCCATGGACAGCTGACAATGCTCACTGACTGAATCGAAAACGTTCCTAATCAGTTCAATTGGTATTTTGACTCATCTTCTTTCAATGGTTGCTTTCAACTCATTCATTGTAGTTCGTTTTGTGGTGTGAACCCTGTGTTTAACATGACCCCACCTACTGACCCACAGGGGGGGTGTTTCAGTATTCGATACTTCCTCTTCGTCCTACCTATCTGTTTTGCAGGTGACTATCAAGATATGCTCGTATGCCATGATGATAGTGGGGAAGTGCTCCATCCTGATGGAAGCACCATTCTTTATTCCTAGACATCTCTTGGGAGCGTATTCATGTAGAAAGTTAAGATAATTTAAAGAGTGTATACATTTTATTGGGACATCCTGCATATTCTAAATACATGCATCATTAAAATGAAGTACGGTTAATTCATTTACATTACAATGGACAATTATGAACGACAAGTAACGTACATTATATAAAACGATAACAGATATTTAACTCTTGCCCCAGTTTTAACATATTAGCATTAATTACCGAGGAGTGAGGAACGACATTCTTTATTCTGTGGAAGCCAAGAATGATAAATTCTTAATATTCTCAGGTCCCTTTCAGAAGCAATTAAGGGGAAACAATCCATGGTGCTCAGAACCCTACACTAACTTTTTGAGAAAAAAAAAAAAGAAAAAAAGAATGATTGCATAGCAGTAACATATTCTAATTATATTATGTACTATTTTCCCTTAATGTAAATGAACAGGTATACCCCCCCCAAAAAAAAACAGCCAATCAAAAACTCTGATGTAAGAACACAAATCACTGGAATTGTTTTTCTTATAGTGCTCATGCAGTTTTGTTACCCTGGCTGAAGCCAGAACACCGTCTAAAGCAAATGTACTTTATTGATTTTCTCAGATCGCCAAAGATATGGTCAATCTTTCTCAGTTGCAGGCTGTACTTTATAAAAACTGACAATGTAGCTGTTTAATTTTCCTTTTCCAGTGCAGACAAATAACAGTTATTTTTATTTGGACTTACAATGTCGTCCATCTATTAACCGTTCGAGACAGGTAAACTTTCTATGGCAGCATACGATTACTTTAATTATAATGCAGGACGATTAAACCCAATTATAATGGTAATTTTGGATATGCCAATTTGAGGAGCCTTTTTCAAACCTTTGCTGAAGCAAACCAGAGTTCCCCCATGAGGGGGAAAGATAATAGGAGTGGGGAAAAATACTCTTTGATTCATATAAACACCCATTAATTCTAACTTTTAGTGAATTTTGAACTAGAAAGTAAAGAGAATTCTACAGATTTGCAAATATTGCCATTCGGGATTATTTTAGCCGCCTTCCATCATGGCAACAACCTAGAGCTCATAAAAATAATCTGACTTAATTTTCTACGTCGGGGTCATATAACTTTATGCAGAATTAAGAAAATAAATCAATTGAGAAAATTAAGAGACAACAAAAAAAAAAAATTCATAGTAAAAACAGATTAACACTGCGGATTAATAATCTATTATATAAAGAGCAGTTGTCTGTGTGTATGTGTGTATATGCAACTAAATGTAAAAAAAAATAAAATAAAAAAAGAAAACACTGATAATGTGAGTATTTTCTTGATCTACAATTGTCCCGGATGAATAGTATCTAAAATTTGGAAAAGATTATTTCATTCTTTGACTTTAAACTGTTGCAGATTTCGTCAAGGGGCGGTTTTCCAGACATTTGATGTACTAACAGAAAATAACTTTTGAGTTTAAAAAAAAAAAAATTTTTTAATGAAGGCGTTAATTCCCTTATGCCGACTCATTCCTTAGGGAATCTATAAAAACAAATTGTCTGTGTGTGTTCAGAGAGAGGAATGGGTTGGGCGAAAAAGAAACAAGGGGGTGAAGCAAAGGAGGGGGGGACTGGTGGAAAGAGAGAGAGAGAGAGAAGTTTTAATAGAAATGTGTTACACTTTTGCTCCAGGCAACACCGGGTAGCCCTGCCAGGCTTATCCTTAATAAAAGAGAAATAAAATAT